>NW_002476291.1:6906-49415 GCF_000189635.1 Tetrahymena thermophila SB210 | reverse complement strand
GTAAAATTAAATATTTTAACCTAGACTAAAATGATATATACAGGCTAGATTTCCTAAGCGATTTAAAAGGCATTGGGAGAATAAAGTGAATGCTGATAAATTGATATCTACTTAATAATATTTTAGATATTATTTCTATTAATATATATTATTATATAAAATAGTATTAAACTTATAAATTAAATAATATTCAAATATTTCTTTTTTTAAATATAATTAAAATTATTTCCATCATTTTTTTCAAATAAATCAAATAAAATTTTTCTTTTATCAAAATTTAATTTTGATAGTAAAAAAGCTATTATTGCTCTTATGGAATATATTTTTATAATTTATAACAGATATTTTATAATAATTTTATAAGTTAAACTAAATATTAATATATTCTAAATAAGATGGCTAAGAAAAAATTGTCAAAGATCTTGTTTTTGATGAAGATTATCCTTACTATTCGAAACCAAAAATTTTTATTTGCGAGAATCGAGTTAAGAGGTAATACAGTAATCGAATATTAAAATTTATGAATTGGCTTTTTTATTATTTTATATAAAAAAGTTTGAAAGTTTATCCTTATGCGCTATTTTCACAATAAAAATTAGAAAGAAGAGTTTATAATAGTAAATCAATTTATTTTTTTAATATTATATATTTGGTAAGCAAACTGTCTATAATTGGAGATGAAATAAAATTCGTTGATAAATCAATCACTCATAAAAATGAAGATTGAATAATTATTTTTAGTTAAGTTTTACGCATTTATAAAAAGAGACATGAGAGATATTTAAAAGTTATAAAATATTTTGTTTATTTGTTTAGGATTTTAAAAAGATGTTACATGAATTTATCTTAATCTATTAAACATATTTAAAAAGGACTTATTTATATGTTAATTGAATATAATTAAAAAATTAATAATCTAATTAGTTTATGGTAAATTTTAGCTAATAATTGCTGATATATTTACATTAGTATCTCTGGTCAGATAGATCCTTTTGTATTTATATTGCAGACCCTTTTAATAAAATTAATTATCAAATAATTTTAGATTTTAATATCTGGTTAGAAAAAAATTGATTAACTAAAATTTGATTTTTTTATTTAGATAACATCTATACTTTAATATTGGTTATGCACAAATGCGCTTTTATCAATTTTAAAAAATCTATATCTCCTCAACTAACTAACTAATTTATAATTTTATTAACTGATAAGTGAAATTTATAATAAATCGCTTTCAATTTGCATTTTTAAATATTTCAAATAATAAAATTCATGGATGGTTAATTGAACCAACGTTACTTTCATATTAATTTCTTTTATTTAATTATCAAAATTATTGATTTCAATGCATTAAAAAACAAAAGCATATCTATCTTATCAATTAATTAATTTTTTTGATATAAAATCAAAACAAACTCCTATCTTAGCTTAATAGAAAAAATGTTAAATTATTACTTTGACTTTATTTGAGTAGATTAGGTATTTTTTTAAGATTTAAGGTAAAAATACTTGATAGCAAACAAACTCTTTGAATAAACTTTATAGCTTTAAGTAAGACATATTTATAAAGTTAAATGTCTATTTTTTAATTAAATATTAGTAAAAGAATTATCATTATATAAAAATATCAATAGCTACCAATTTCTGACTAATTCTTAATTACTTTAATAATAACCTCTAGTTCATTTCATTCAATTTAGATTGTAAAAGATTTAATACTTGAAACAAAAACTTCTAAATATTAATTCTATCTCTCGTTGCCTATTCTTTGTAATCATCGTTTTTATTAAGTATTTACCTTTTCTTTACACAATAATTTTTTATATATAAGTAAGTGCTCATCCTAAATAGGAAGATAATTAATTAATTTTAAATAAAATAAATCAATTAAAATAAAAAACTTGAGCACAATGAAAACTGCTTTAATACTAATTTCTATAATTTCCTTAGTGAGCATTTTAACTGTTAACTCATTAAATAAATATTAAAATCTAAGATCTTCTGATGATATTACTTGTTTAAGCTCTACTCTGGATATGGGCAACTTATACATAACTGTAACTAATGCATGCCAAAAAAATGTGACTTTTAAATTCTCAGTTTCTGCTTCAGACTAAAATGAAACTAAAAAATTAGATTTTGAAACTATATGCCTAAAGCAAAAAGAAACATAAAGATTCGAGCTAGATTTCCCAAGGAGCTACACTACTTTCACTCAAAGTGTTAAAGAATAAAATGATTGTTGATTAATTGATTTCGACTTAATAATATCTTTGTTGCATATTATTCATATCAATATATATTATATATAAAAAGTATTAAAAATATAAATTTTTTTAAATTTAATTAAAAAGTTTTCCACCATTTTTTTCAAATAAATCAATTAATATTTTTGTTTGATCAAAATTTTTATTTAATATTATGAAAATTAAAATTACTCTTCTGGATTCTGTCTTTATAAATTTTCAAATGATATATCATATCAAGACATATTCTAATAAATTTGTAAGTTTTAATTAAATATATCAGTAAAGAGTAACTTTATCAATAGACATATGAAGCTCTCACAGTAAGAAAACATTACCTATTTATTTTTGGATAATTATACTTTAATTACTTTATATTTACCTTCTTTAGTTTTTAGCTTTTGTTAATTATTCATTATGTTAATTTATTAAATTAGATAAAAGAGAAATTTTGAGATAGTGTAAATATGATCAAATTTTTAAAAATTAAATGAGTTATTTGTATTTATTTATTAAGCATTAAAAAAATAATAATAACAAAACACATAAAATATACTAATCTGTAGGAATTAGTTGTATGAAAAGAAAACTGAAAGCATTTTAAAGAAGTCAAGTCTATGAAATCTGCATGGTGGAGTGATTTTTTGAAATTGCATTAGCTGGCATTAAAATTGAGTTCATATAGGTAGGTGGGTAAATTGAATTCTTTTTCAAACTAAAATATTTTTTTCAAAAATTCAATATTTGAAAGAATATAAGTTTTTTACAAAATTTTAAAGGGAAACAAACCTCCCTTTTCAAATTAACCTCAAAAATAATTTTTATTTTTGATCTATCAAATAAAAAAACCAAGCTTCCTTTTTTATTTTTTTGATTAATAAAACAAACAAACAGTTCCAGAATATTTTTAATCAATTAAATGTTTTTATTTTTTCATTTAATATCCTAAAGTATTTAATGGCTGGGCTTGTAAAAAATGTAGAAGATTTAAGTTTATAAGATACATTTAATTTTATAAAAAATTGTTAATATAAGTAGTAAATTTTAAAAATTGTTAATATACTATTCGTTTCTTTTGTATAATAATTAAAAAATATACAAGTCTTTTTAAAATTATTAACTTAAAATTATATTATTTTAGATATTTTTGTATTACTTACTTTTTAATAAATATGACTCTTAATTTTCCTTTTTCAAGCATAAATAATATATTATTGTATTAATTTATTAAAAGTTAACAACCTAAAATATTATTTTTGGATTTTAACAATTATATATATTTTTCCTCTCTCATCTCACCAAAAGTTAAGATTTTATAAGAAACAGGAGTTGAAAGAAAATAAATGTCAACTTTATCTTTAACTAAATTAGGAGCTTAATTAGTTCCTTAACAACATTAATTTTATTATTTAGATTATATTATCAACTTAATTGTATGTATCAGAAGAAAGTAAGAAAAAAGAAGGAAAGCTTCAAAAAAAAATTTTGCAGCTGATAAAAGACAATTTAATCATGGAAATGAATATCAATAAATATTAGAAATAAATATATTAATTAAGATATCTCAAAGAAGGTAATTAATAAATAAATAAATAAAAAGATACACTTAATTTGAAGGTTTTAAATTAATTAAATATTTTTATATAAAAAAGTTTAAAAGTTCATCCTTATGCCTTATTTATTTTCACAATAAAAATTAGAAAGAAGAGTTTATAATAAATAGTAAGTCAATTTATTTTTTTAATATTATTTATTTGGTATGCAAACAAACTATCTATATCAAAGAAGAAATAAAATTCGCTTATTAATTGATATCTTATAAAAACAGAAGATTCTATATTTTGTTAAGTTTTATGCATTTATAAAAAGAGACATGAGAGATATTTATAAGTTATAAAATATTTTGTTTATTTGTGTAGGATTTTTAAAAGATTTCACACGAATTTATTTTAATTCATTAAACATTTTTAAAAAGGACTTATTTAGGTGCTCATCGAATATAATTAAAAATCTAATTAGTTTGTGGTAATTTTAAGCTTATAATTTCTGATATAGTTACATTAATACCTCTGGTCAGACAGATACTTTTGTATTTATATTGTAGACAATTTTAATAATAATTATTATCAAATAACTTTAGACTTTAATATCTGGTAAGAAAAAATTGATTAACTAAAATTTAATTTTTCTATACAGATAATTTCTATATATACTTTAATATTTATTATTCAAATATGAGCTTTTATCAATTAAAAAAAAATCAATATCTCCTCAACTAACTAACTAACTAATTTTATTAAGTATAAAATTTATAATAAATAGTTAAAAATTTGTGTTTTGAGATATTTCAAATAATAAAATTAAAGGATGGTTAGTTAATTGAATCAACTTTATTTTCATATTAATTTTTTTAATTATCAAAATGTTTGATTTCTATGCATTAAAAAGCAAAAGTAAAACTATACTTTCCTTTCAATTAATTGTTTTGATATAAAATCAAAACAAATTCCTCGCTTAGCTTATTAGAAACAAATGTAGAATTATTACTTTGACTTCATTTGGGTAGATTAGATATTTTATTATGATTTAGGGTAAAAAACTTAATAGTTTGTTCATATAATTTTTACTAAAGAGGTAAAATGTAAGAAAATTAATTATTTTGACTTATTCTGATAAGAAAAAAGAAGATTTAATTATTCTTAAACTAATCAGAAATGTTTTGTAAATGTTTTTGATCAGATAGTTATTAATTTAATTTTCCTCATCAAATAAGTAATAGCACCTGATAAGAAATAAAATCTTAATAATTTTTATAACCTCTCAAATAGTTAGTTTTTAGGCTCTATATTAGTTAATAAAAATGCAATTGTATCCATTTTAAATGAAACTATTATGATATGATAACTTTTTTTTAAAGTTCATGTGATTTTTAATAAAGAGATACAAAGTAAAAGTATTATTTTGACATATTTCTGTAGAAAAAAGAAGGCACAATTAATATCCATGTGATTAGAAATATATTGCTAATTTAAGAAATATTTTGTTTTTTGATCAGATAGTTATTAATTAATTAATTTTCCTCATCAAATTTGTAATAGCACCTGATAAGATATAAAATCTTAATAATTTTTATAACCTCTCAAATAGTTAGTTTTAAGGCTCTATATTAGTTAATAAAAATGCAATTGTATCCATTTTAAATGAAACTATTATGATATGATAACTTTTTTTTTAAGTTCATGTGATTTTTAATAAAGAGATAGAAAGTAAAAATATTATTTTGACATATTTATAAATAAAAAAGAAGGCATAATTAATCTCCATGTGATAAGAAATATATTGCTAATATAAGAAATACATTTTTTATATCAGAAATAAAATATAATTAACTTTGCTTAAATATAAAATATTGTAATTACTAAAAAATAAATCTTTTACTATTGAACATAGATTTTTAATTTTGATTTTGTCTTTATTCAATAGTAATAGATATTATTTAAATATTTTAAGTGTTCATAAAAATACAATAATTAATTTATATTCAAATCAAATAGAAACTAAAAAAAAGATTTAAAAAAATGAAACTTGCTTTGGTAATTATTTCCTTAATATCTCTGTTAAGTATTTTCACTCTTAGTACATTGAAAAATAATGTGAGCCTAAGATCTGCTGCTGATGATGATGAATGCTTCTAATCTACTTTAAATTTGGACACAAACAAATTATGGATAAGAAATGTTTGTAAAAAAAATATGGCTTTTAAATTCTAATTCAAATCTACTTAATATGAAAAAAAACCTGAAACCTTTGATTTTGACACAGATTGCCTTTTGCCATAGCATACTTAATAATTTGAATTAGATTTAGCAGATAGTGAATTCGGTGTTTATTAAACATCTCTTATTTAATAAACTAAATGCTGAGAAAATCAGCTTAAGCTTAAAAATACAATAAATATATAAATATAAATAAGTATTTTCTTTTATTTTTTATAGAAATGTCTTAGATATTTAAATTTAAAATACTTATCATTAATATTTTATTTAATTGAATAAATTCTTTGCTTTTTATTTTATTAAACAAACCTTGAATTTCATTTTATCAAATTTTATTAATGATAATAATTACTTAGAAGCCTAAATTAAAATTATAATTCTAATTATTTATTATAAATTTTTCTATTGCATTTTATTCTAATAAATTTTATATAAATAAATAAATACCTTAATTGATTTTATAAAAAATATAATTTTTCAACTTACTTCTTCACCAATCTTAAGAGAATTTAGGGTAAAAATTAAAAACAATCCAATTATTTTTATATTTTGTTTTTAATCACAATTTCTTGCTATTAAATAAAACATAATTTTTTTGACTTTTTTGCAAATAAAATGAGTAATTTAATCATAATTGTTTTAATTAAGATTTTGTTTTAATTAATCTGAGATTAATAATTTGAATACAAATAAAAGAAAAAGAAAAATGCTATAATAGAAATATAAATTTACTAATTTAGAAAATGTAATTTGATTTGATACAAATCTAATATTAAAATGTTTTTTATTTCAAAAAAAGTTTACAAACTTTGAAAATTAGGCCTTATCAATTTTTTAAATTGACTTAAAGTAAAATAATAAATAGTTATCATAGATTGATTATTTAATCAAATTATTACAAAATAATTATTTAAAATTTGAAATAAATAAATAATCAATTTTTTTGAGGAAAATATTAATAAAAATCTGATTTAAAACGCCTTGATAAAAAATTAAAATTATTTAAATACTATCTATTTGTTGATTGTATTTAAAGATAGAAATATTTTATTTTTTAAAAATAATAAATTATTTATTCAAATTAGTCTTTAATGCATTTTAAATTAATTTTTTCTTATTTAAAAATATTTGTATTAAATTATTAATATAAAAGGGCATAAACAATTGGTAATGATGGGTTTTGAAATTTAGGTCATAAATTAGCATAATTCACTAACCTTGAAATATTAAAGATTGAATTATAGTAAAAAATTATTTTTAATTGTTTAACTTTTTTATTAAAATAGAAAAAATTAAATTATTAATTTTATATTTTAATTTAATACTAATATTTTAATAATAATTAATATATTATTTATAAATTAAAGATTTACTGATATAAGAAAAGAAGGATTATAACAATTATGTTCTGCTTTAAAATTTTGCTCTCTTTTACATACTTTGAATCTTAACATGCAGTATAATTTATTTTTATCCACTTTTTTATTGTTAATATAGTATCATGAAATTAAATATTTTCTATTATTTGTCTTTATGTATGGAAGGGTAGAGAGGAAAAGGGAATTAATGTAGGAAAATAAAATATTTTAAATATGCAATAAATAAATATGAAAACTATTTTATGAAAAATTTCATATTTAACCCCCCTTTTTATATATTTTTATTCCTTGCTTTTTTACAAGTAGAAGAAAATAATTAATTTTTATATAAATTAATTAGAGAAACTGAAATTTATAGTGAAGATATTCTTGAATTAACATCTATTCTTAAGGATAACAAATCTTTGAAAACTTTGAAATTAAATTTAGAGTAAAATAATTTAATTATTTATTTATTTTGTTTTTTTTTAAATTTAAAATTTTTATAATTCTTTCAATTTAATTTATTTAAACTTAATTTTTATTAATTGACTTTTAATTTAAATAAATGTTTATTTTCTTTGACTTCTATATCAAATCTACAAATTATTTTTATTAATTAATATCGATTATAATATTAAAATAGTCATACAAAAATTGGAGTATTGGGTGCTCTACATTTGAGTTCTATACTCACAAATTGTGATAATCTAACTAATTTAAAATTAACACTTAGGTAGATAATTTATAATGCTATTTTACTATCTCAATAATAATTATTAATTTTTTCTTAATAAAGTTAAATAGGAGATGAAGGTGCAAAATATTTGGGATTAGGATTAGCAAGCTGTAAAAATCTTCAAGTTTTGAAATTATTGTTAAGGTTAAATTATATTATTTGTTTAATATTATTGCTTATTTTATTTTTTTATTTATTGTATAAATTCCTCATTTCGGATTGATTATATATTTTAAAAAAACAAAATATTTTTGAAATTCTCAATAAAAATTTAAAAAAAAATCAATATATTTTTAAAGTTCAAATGAGATTAGTGATAACGGTATATAAACCTTAAGTTCAAGCTTAGAATCTTGTAAAAATCTATAGTCTTTAAAACTCATACTTATGTAAGAAATTATTTAATTTTTTAATATTTATTTAACCAATATCTCATAAAATTAAAAAATTAATTACATAAAGGAGGAATAAAATTGAATAAAAAGGAGCATAAAGTTTAGCTACTGCTTTAGCAAATTTAACCAATATCTCTGAGTTGAAAATTAGCCTACGGTAAAAATTACATTTGCTTTTTATTATTTATTGAGAAATTAACTACTCTAAAAATTGGCGATTATTTATAGAGCCAATGAAATAGGTGCTTAGGGAGCTTCAGCTTTAGGACTTGCTTTTTCATCTTGCAGGAATATTAGTATTTTAGAATTGTTTCTTTAGTAAAATAATTAGAATTTAATTTTATTTTTTGAATTTAAATTTATTTAAATGATTAAATATATAAATAATATCAGTTTTTTTCTTAATTTTTTAGTTTTAATTTTTAATTTTATTTAATTCTTTATTTTAAATGCTTTTCTAAAAAAATAAAAAATAATTAATTTTTTCTTAAAATATGTAAAGCTACAACAAAATTGGTCCAAAAGGAACATAAGACTTATGCTCTAATTGGCCAAATTGTAAATTTCTTTCAGATTTAACACTATAAATGGAGTAAAATATTTAATTAATTATTTATTTATTATTTTTCTAACTGTTAAAAAAAAGTATATCATTCTCTAAAAATTATCAGAAAATAAATTTATCCAGCTTTTAATTTAAATAATAAAATAATAATGAATGATTATTAAATAATTAAATTAGTTCTAATGAAATTGGTGATGATGGTGCATATAGTTTAGGTCAAGCTATATCAAAGTGCTCCATGGTTTAAAATTTGAAACTCATGCTAGAGTAAAAATATTTTCTAACAATTTATTTTTGATCAGTTTATTATATAAATTTATTACTAATTTTAGTAAATAAAGATTAAAATTTAACATAACTATTTCATTAAATTTAAAAAATGTATCATTTTTTCATTTTTAAGAATTTATTAAATTTTTGAAAGCAATAAAGAAATCAACAAAAATATAAAATACTAAAATAATAATTCAAAAAAAAAAAAACGTAATCTTTCTAAAAAATAAGGTGTAATCGTATTAAAGAAAAGGGTGCAATAGGTTTAGGCTAAATCTTCGAAAATCTAACTAATCTCAAAAATTATGTGCTTAATCTTAGGTAAAATAATATTCTATTATTTTATACAAGCTTTTGGATAAATATATACATTTTTTTATTAAAAAATATATTTCTTTTTTTATTTAGTATGATAATTTATTTTATATCAAAAGGATTAACCATCTAAACGCCTAAGGTTTTTCAAATTTAGTTACTCCTTTATTCAAATGCAAAAGTATTTAGAATTTAAATATGAACTTAAAGTAAAAAATATAAGAAAAATAATTCAAATTTTAATTCATTTACTATTTTTTTCATAAAGATCGAATCCTATAGATTATTTAGATACATAGATTTTTTGTCCTTCTCTAGTAAATTGCTCCAATCTAACAACATTTACTTTGAAATTGACGTAAATAAATTTTATTAATATTATTCATAGTTTTAAAAATAATCTAAACAATAAAAACAACTTTATTTTTTGAAATTAAATCTTCAATCCTTAATGTTTTATTTAACTAACACCAAAATATTTTATTTGATCTAAATATCTATTAAATAAATCTTATAATACCTCATATTTTCAGTCTAAATTTATATAAAAAAATGATGAGTGAGAATTAAATGTACTAGAAAATCTTAGCTAGAGGCTTTAAAATAAATAAGCCTTAATTAATAAGGATTGACGGTTTTAATTTTTATTAGTATGAGCAATCAAAATTATTTAAGAGTTTTTCTTTTTAATTTCAATTTAAATACTTTTATTTATATAAGTCCTTATGATTAAGGTGTAACTTTAGGTTCTATTATGATTTAGAATATTGTAAATCTTTAAAACTTGAAACTCTAGCTTCGGTATACAAAATTAATTTTTCTCTTTTTAATTATATTGATTAATATAAAAAAGCAAAGGCAGTTTTGTAGGTATAGGTGTTATGCACTTAGGCTAAAACATAGGAAATTGTGATAATCTTTTAAATTTCTAAGTCGATTTTTCGTAAAAAATTCATATTTTTAATTTTAAAACCTTAACTTAAATAGTTTAAATTTAATAAATAAATGTTTTAAGTTATTATTTATTATTGTATTTTTAATAATATATTTAAAAATTTAAAGTTAGAATAAAATTGATAATGATGGTGCTAAAGGTTTATGCTCTGGTTTATCAAAATGCAAAGTCCTTTAAAATGTGAAAATTGATTTCTAGTAAAAATATAAACTAATTTTAATTTATTTTTCTATCATTAATTTTATTAAAAATTTGTCTAAGATAAAAGTATAATAAAGTTAAAAATAAAGATCTAATTTTATGTCTGTCTATCAAACAAATTAATTTGATTCTTAAAAAATATTATTATAATTTCATTCAATCTATTTTTAAAAATGAATGAAATTATAAATATAAAAAAGATTAACATACATTTTAGTTTAATTCAGATAATTTTATAAAATTTAAATTGAAATTATAAAATAAAAACGCTTATTTTACATAAAATTCATTAATAAATTTATATTAACTTTAACATATTTATAAAATTTTAAGTAATAATTAAATTGGTGATGAAGGTTTTTCAGGCATAATTTTCGAACTAGCAAATTGCAAAAATCTCTAAAATCTTAATCTAAAATTTTCGTAAATATATTATTTATTTTCATACATTAATTTATTACCAAATTAATCTATTATAATCAAAAAATTTATTTCATGCTAGTGTATTTTTAAAATTTTATTTTGTTAATTAAAAAGAAATAACAATATTACAGAAAAAGGCCCATAAAACTTAGGAAAGATTTTCTAAAATTACTAAAATCTTTTATCCTTAAAGCTTAATTTGAAGTAAATAATTTACAATTTTGTTTTTTATTGTTAATTTTTAAAATTTTGATAGAAGAGGAGGATAAGATAAAAATGATAAATATATTTCTTAAAAATAAATATTGAATAAATCAATTTATTTACTATATATTCTCCTTTATATGATTTTTAAAAAATGCTATTTATTTTTATTGTTTTAATACCTTAAAAATTTATGAATAATTTGCAAAAAAAAAGTGAAAATTTTTTTTAAAAAGAAAATTTACAAATGATAATATTTAGCCATTTTAATTCAATGATTTTTATTATTTATTGAACTTTCTAAGTAAATTAAAATTCAAACTTATTTATTTAAGTTTCATATTATAATCTATAAATATAAAACTAAAAACTCAATAAAAGTTAATCAAAATCTATATATTTCTTTAAGTCCAAAATTTCATAAAAATAATAAATTGATTACCAAAAATAAATATATTATTTTCGATTACCTCCAAATTACTTTTTAATATATTTTAAATATAATTTAAAAAGTTTTAACTAAATTGGAGATAGTGGTGCATCAGCAATTTTATTAGCATTAACAGCTGGTTGTAAACTCTTTGCATTACACCTAGATTTATTGTATAAAAAATTTATTTTAAAAAAAATTATCCAATACATATTATTATTTTAACAAAATCTACTTTTTTTAATATTTAGTATTATTAAACTGAAAAAAAAATTCAAATAATCACATCAAAAATATTAAAAATAGTTAATGTTAAATAAAAGATCCTTAGCTTTCTTAATTCGGCTTTTTATTAAAGAAAAATAATAAAATTAAACATTTAGCACTTAATTTTAGGTAAAATGAAATTGATTAATTTATTAAATGACATTAAAAATTTTATATTAATAATTTACATTTAAGGATTAAAATTGATGCATAAATTATAAAGTAAAATATATTAAAAGTAGGAATGAAATCAAATGTTAGGATGTGATAGACTTCTTTTCTAGTATAGAAAACTACAGTCTATTTAGTTTAGCTTTCTTTGATTTGTAATATTTTTTTTTCTAACAATCCTTTTTAGACTAAATTATAAATGCTATGCAATTAAAATTATGCTTTCATTTATTTCAGGTGTAAAAAGAAGCTATTTAATTTAAATTTACTATGAAACTTTAAAATCAAATTCTAATTAAAAATTATTCTTAAAAAAGTATATAATATTTTTAAAATAATAAATTTTATTTATTTAATATTAATAGCTATTCAATACTTTAGAAGCCAGAGAAACTAAAATTAATTTAAAAGCTTCTCAAAATAAAGAAATTAGCAAAATATAGTTTACAATTTTGATATTATTATTGTGTAAATTATTTATGTTTCATAAAATGTTATTTAAATATTTTTAAAATTTAAATTAAATATCAGTCTAATTCTTTTATTTTTTGTTAATGATTAAAAATAAAAAAAACTTTAATAATTTATTCATGGTTTTACATTAAATAAATAGCTTATACTAAATTTGTTTAAAAAAATATTTACAAAGAAAAATACTTTAAATCCTCATTAATTAAGTAAGCTTAATTAAGATAGAATTTTATTTTCAAATAATTTTTATAAAACAAAAATGTAATAAAATTTAAAAGTTTTATATAAAGTAAAAATTTTAAAATTTAATTATATTATTTTAAATTTTATACAAATTAAATAAGTAATTATGAAATTAAAAAAATAAATTTATTTAATATCAAATTAATTTCTATTAAAAAAATAAATCTGCAATTAGAAATAATAATGTAATAAAACATATATTTTTATTTTCTATTATTCAAATACTTTATATTTATTTATTCATCCTTTTTCACCACTTTTCTGTCTATTACTTTGATAAATTTGTTTGAAAGAAAACTAATTTTTTTAATTTAAGACATTTGCTTTAAATTTTCAATTATTCTGATTGGTTCATATAGCCTAAACTTTTATTATCAATTAGAATAAATTACCAAAAACAATTAATTAGAATAAAATTTTTAAACTAAAATTATATTTAAAAATTATAAATAAAAAATATTTACAGAATGACAAAGAAAAAGAAAAATAAATCAAATAAAAAGCTAATAAACAAATTAAAAGAATTAATTATATTGTTTTAAATTCATTTTTAAAGCTAAAAATATAGCAAACCAAAGCAAATAAACTGTTTTTACCTTAAATAAAGTGTCAAATTTGACAGATTAGTGCAATTTGCTAAACCTGAACTTTAGCCTGATGTACCAATTACACCAGTTTTATTGCAACTTTTTAAATGTTTAAGAAATAATTTAATTAACTAGTTAGTGAGAAGGAAAAAAAGAATGAAAAATATGAAATAGCAAGAAATTAATTAATAAATAATAAAAGCAAAAGTTGAAAATGAATACATGATTTAAATTAACAAACAATAAAGAAATAAATAAATAGAAAAAACAAAAGGAAAATAAAAAAGAAAAATAAATCAAATAAAAAGCTAATAAATTAATTAAAAGAGTCAATTAAATTGTTTTAAAATTCATTTTTATATTATCACAATCCAAAACAAAACAAATAATATGTTTTTACCTTAGATCAAGTATCAAATTTTAGAGATTAGTGCACTTTCCTAAATCAGAACCTAATTTTGATGCACCGATTTCTCCAATTTAATTACCCCTTTTTAAATAGTAAAGACATAATATATAGTTAATAAGCGAATTAGAATGAAAGAGTATGAAATATTAAGAAATTAATTCATTAACAATAATAATAGCAAAAGTTGAAAATGAAAAAATAAATGAGTTAAATTAGCAAACAAGCAAAAAATAAATAAATAAAAAAGAATGAAACACAAGTAGAATAAAAAAAAGAAAAATAAATCAAATAAAAACTAATAAATAAATAAATTAAAAGAGTTTGTTATGTTTTAAATTCATTTTTATTTTCAAAAATATCACTATCACTATTGAAAAAAAACAAACAAATAAACTGTTTTTACTAGAGATGAAGTATCAAACTTGAAAGATTAGTGAGATTTCCCAAACCAGAACCTAAACCTGAAGCTCCTTCATCACCAATTTTATTTCCCCTTTTTAAATTTCGAAAAAAATATAAAGAGCTAATTTAGTTAGAAGGAAAAAATTAAGATAAAATATGAAAAAGAAAATTGAAAATGAAAAAATGAGTTAAATTAGTAAACAAATAAAGAAACACAAGTAAAATAAATCAAAAATAAAAACTAATAAATAAATAAATAAATTAATTAAAAGAGTTAGTTTAGTTTGTTTTAAATTCATTTTTATATTCAAAACTATCACATTCCAAAATAATAAACTTTTTTACCTTAAATCAAGTGTCAAATTTGAGAGATTATTGCAATTTACTAAATCTGAACCTAAGCTTGATGCACATTCATTGCTAATTTTACTGAAACTTTTTAATTATTGAAGAAATAATATATTTTATAAGTTATTTTAAAAGGAAAAAATGAAGAAATAATATGAAATAGTAAAAAGTTAATTAATAAATAATAAAGCAAAAGTTAAAAATTAAAAATTAAAATTAATAAATAAATAAATAACAAACAGAATAAAAAAAGAAAAATAAATCAAATAAAAAACAAATAAATAAATAAATTAAAAGATTTATTTATTTTGTTTTAAATTCATTTTAATTTCAAAAATATCTCAATCCAAAACAAATAAACTGTTTTTACTTAAGATAAAGTTTCAAATTTGAGATATTATTGCACATTACTAAACCAGAACTTAAGCCTAATACACCAATTTTATTCCACCTTTTTAAATATTGAAGAAAAAATATATAGGTAAACCAAAAAATGAGTTTAATTAAAAAACAAAGAAATAAATAAATAAATAAATAAAGAAAAATAAATCAAATAAAAAGCTAATTAATAAATTAAAAGAGTTGATAATTTTGTTTTAAATTCTTTTATATATTCAAATATATCACAAACCAAAACAAATAAACAGTTTTTACCCTAAATCAAGTGCCAAATTTGAGAGATTAGTGCTATTTACTAAACAAAAATATAAGCGTTATGCGCCTACTTCATCAATTTTATTTTGGCTTTTTAAATATTGAAAAAAAAATGTATAATTAATTTGTTAATTAGTTAAGAGAAAAAAGTTAAGAAAAAAGATGAAATAATAAGAATGAATTAATTAATTAAAAATAAAAGCAAAATTTGAAAATGAAAAAATGAATTAAATTAACAAAATAACTAAATAAACACAAGAAGAATAAAAAATAAAGAAAAATAATTTAATAAAAATTAATAAATAAATTAAAAGAGTTATTTAAATTGTTTTAAATTCATTTTTGTATTTAAAAATTATACTATCTAAAACAAATAAACTGTTTTTACCCTAGATCAAGTGTCAAATTTGAAAGATTAGTGCACTTTCCTAAACCAGAACTTAAGCCAAATGCACCTCCATTACCAATATAATTCTTACTTTTTAAATATTGAAGAAATAACATATAGTTAATTTATTAGTTAGAAGGAAAAAATGAAAAAAAAATTTGAAATAATAAAAAATGAATTAGTTGGTAATAAAATCAAAAGTTGAAAAATTTAAATATGGATAAATTAACAAAAAAAGAAATAAATAAATAAATAAAAACTCAAACAGAATAAAAAAAAAAAGAAAAATAAATATATAAAAAGTTATTCAGTAAATTAATTAAAAGAGTTATTTAGTTATTATGTTTTAAATTCATTTTTATATTCAAAAATATCACAATGCAAAACAAATAAATTATTTTTACCTTAGATTAAGTGTAAAATTTGAGATATTAGTGCACTTTCCTAAACCAAAACCTAAGCCTTATGCGCCAGTACTATATATATTATTCTATCTTTTTAAATATTGAGAAAAAATATTTAGTTATTAGTTATTTAGAAGGAAAATATGCAGAAAAATATTAATTAATAAGAAATGAACTATTAATTGATAATAAAAGAAAAAATCTAAATAAAAGAATGAGTTAAATTAACAAAAAAACAAAGAAAGAAAGAAAGAAAGAAATAACACAAGGAGAATACAAAAATATCACTATCAAATAAAAAGCTACTAATAAATTAATTAAAAAATTAGTTTGTTTTTGTGTTTTAAATTAATATTTATATTGAAAAATATCACAATCCAAAACAAATAAACTGTTTTTACCTTAGATAAAGTGCCAAATTTGAGAGATTAGTGCAATTTTCTAAGACGGAACCTAAATTTGATGCTCCTGCGTCAGCAATTTTATTATCACTTTTTAAATATTGAAGAAAAAATATATAATTAATAAGATACTTAGTTAGAAGAAAAAAATGAAGACAAAATATTAATTAATATGAAATGAATTAATAAATTAATAATAAAAGTAAAAGCTGAAAATGAAATAATAAGCTAAATTAACAAACAAACACAAAATTAAATAAATAGAAAAAATTAAGTAATAAAAAAATAAATTAAAAGTGTTAATTAAATTCTTTTAATTCATTTTTATACTCAAAAATATCACAAACCAAACAAATAAACTGTTTTTACCATAGATAAAGTGTCAAATTTGAGAGATTAATGCAATTTCTTAAACCAAAACCTAAACCTGATATACCTTCATCACCAATTTAATTTCCACTTTTTAAGTATTGAAGAAAAAAATATTAGTTAATTTGTTAGTTAGAAGGAAGAAATGTAGAAAAAATGTGAAGTAATATGAAATAAATAAAATAATAATAATAAAAGCGAAAGTTGAAAATGAAAATATGAGTTAAATTAACAAAAAAAAGAAAAATATATCAAATAAAAAGATAATAAGTAAGTAAGTAAATTAAAAGTGTTATTTATATTATTTTAAATTCAAATTTATATTCAAAAATATCAAAATCCAAAACAATTAAACTATTTTTACTTTAGATAAAGTGTCAAAATTGAGAGATTATAACAATTTCCTAAACCTAAACCTAAGCCTGAAGCACCAATTGCACCAATTTAATTTTAACTTTTTAAATATTAAAGAAAAAATATATTTAATTAGTTAGTTAAAAGGAAAAAATGAAGAAAAATATAAAATGAATTAATTAATTGATAAAAAAAGTAAAAGTTGAAAATAAAGAAATGAGTAATTTTAACAAAAGCAAAAAAAAACAACAAACAAACAAACTAACTAACACAAGTTAATAAAAAAAAATTAATCAAATTAAAAACCTAATAAATAAATAAATTAAAATAATTATTTATATTGCTATAAATTCATATTTATATTCTAAAATAAATTTCACAATTCAAAACAAATAAATTGTTTTTACGAAAGATTAAGTGTCAAATTTGAGAGATTAGTACAATATCCTAACCCAGCACCTAAGCTTAATGCACCAAATTAATCAATTTAATTAGACCTTTATAAATATTGAAGAAAACTTATAGATAATTAGTTTGTTAGAAGTAAAAATCAAAGAAAAATATAAAATATAAAAAAAATTTAGTTAAAATAATTAAAAAATATGTGTGTTTATAAAAGTGAAAAAAATAATATGATAATTTTAATAAGAAAAATAATATTTTGAATCATATGAAAATTAAATATAATACGATAGGATAAACCCAATGATGGGTGACTCAATCCCTATAAAATGTATATAAACATCTTTTTTTAATAGGATTTTATACGATTTAAATTAAAAATAAAATTATTAAATGATTTATAATTTTATAAGTATAATTTTAAAACCCTTTTTATAATAATAATATACCAATTTTTCAGATCAACATGGAGAATCTAAAACAATTAAAGTGGAGATTCTAATAACTTATTTTATTAATTAAAATAACTTAATAGTAAAAAAGTAAATATTTACTTTTTTTAGATTGTAAAAATATCTTTTCTCTTAAATAGTGTATTTTATTTACATAAATATTGAATACTAATTTATGGATATTTAATTAATTATAAGAATATTCATAAATTATTTAAATTTTATTTCAAATTAATTTAGAAAAAAAAAAGAAATAAATCTTAATAATTATCAAATACAAATTAAAAAATTTGCTTTTAGGAAGAGAAATATGTCACAATTTGTGTCGCAATAATTAATTAATTATTGAATATTGTTCAAAATTTTTTCACATAAAGATAGCAAGAATCAAAGATGGGATTCATATGTTGATACAATTCTATTAATTAAAGATCTAAAAATCTTAACTATATTTTTTATTTATATATACCCTAATTTGTTATATCTCGGACCCAAATTCACCACATCATACACTTCCTCCCTACTTTTTTTGACAAATTTACACAAATTAAAAATATTTTGATGACACACTATTTTTATTAATATGTCACAATATATCAGTCAATTAATTTAATATTTATACATAATTTTTAATTTAATTATGCTTAGCTCTAATTTAAACCATCAATAATAAATAGTAATTATTATTTTTAATATTGCAAAACTCTTTTATTTATATTTTAAATTTAATGTACTATAAGTAATATTTAAATTTAATGTATTATTAGTAATATTTAAACATGTTTAATTTATAAAATCTATTTTTTAGAACTTTTATTTTATTTTAAAATTTACATTATTTATGTATGATGAAAATATAAGCCTGAAAATACTGATGAAAACTTATTCTTTAATTAGATAATTGACAACAATTAATTTTGTGGTTTATTTATAATCGTAATTTTTCTCTTTATGATTAATATAAAATATGTATATATATATTATTGAATAATTATATCAATAAGCAAATGAAAGAGGGACAACTTTAAGTACAGCAACTCCATGAGTGGGTACATTTGTTGAGAAAGAATTTGAAAACTTTCCTAAGTCTTAGTGCTTGTATAAATCTCTGATGATAGCTTATCCTGTAATACCAATTTGCTCGAAGGTAAAGGATAAGTCACTATCTTAGGAAGAAGTGTTGAAGAGGATAACTGCTATACCATCTACTATTGTGCCAATCCAGAGTTAATATTAATCTGTCTTCAAAACTCTTCTTCCTTAAATTCCTAGAGGATCTTAGTTAATTGCGATTATTTCTTAATTAGAAAGAATTCTAAAGGTATCAGGGGACATGTTATTTACATCACATCCAATCAAAAGAGGAGCTTTTAATAAAGCCCAAAGAGCAAAATGAGCTTCATATTCTTAAGTAGTCATACCTCCATTACCAACTTCAAGCATATCTGGATCATTCCAAGCACCGCGATGGGCATACTTCTCTAAACCAACCTTTAGTAAAATAAAAAACAAATAAGCACGAATTAATTATCACCAAATTTGATAGAAAGTAAATGCTTTCAATTTGATTATATTTTGTATAAATGTAAGATATTTTCTTTTATTAAATTTGATGACAACATATTTACACTTTTTGATGGCAATTATTTTCAAAAAGTTAATTTAATTAAAGAAATCTTTATTTTTCTATTTAGATTAATTTATTACTATTTTATTCATTACTTTATTTGCTAATTAAGTAAATAAATAGTAGGCAAACATTAAGAATTTTGTGTAATCTAAATACAAGGTTAGTATATTACTTGTTATTCAAGAATGCTTAGGAAGGAATCATAGTTATCTGAGATATCTCCAGTTGTTCTCCATGAATTTCCAACTTCAGGGGCCCAAGTTGCGGGATCTTATTCTCCCCATTCACACATAGAGAAATAAATAGGATGACCAGTAGAATTAAGGGCATCTCTCATAGGAGGATATCTGACTTGAGGAGGAATATTATTATTGTAGCAATTATCGTACTTCAAGTAGTCAACTCCCCATTCTGCATATCTCTCAGCATCTTTCACTTCGTAGCCAAGAGAGCCAGGTCTGTGTTCACAAGTGAAGTCACCAGCATCACTATAAAGACCGAATTTCAAGCCTTTGCTATGAACATAATCAGCCAATGCCTTTATTCCTGAAGGGAACTACAAAATATTATGATGAATAATTAATAAGATTATTTAGTAATTTAAATATGTCGAACAAACTCAAAAGAATTGAATAAAAAGAAAAAAAGTTCATTTGACAATTATAAAAATAGGTTTATTAATTTACTTTAGCTTTATCTTCTTGAATGTATCCTTCAGAATCTCTTGAAATTTGCCAGCAATCATCAAGATTGACATATTTATATCCTGCATCAGCTAATCCTGAGCTAACAATAGCATCTGCTGTCTATTTGATCAAGTCTTCATTAATATCACAATGAAAGTGGTTCCATGAATTCCAACCCATAGCAGGTGTTAAAGCGAGGCCATTATTAAGACAATTAATAATTGCAAAAGTTGAAAATAAAACTAAAAAGACTTACAATGTCTATCTCATTTGCACTTCTTTGATTTATATATATTTATTTGTTATTAATTATTATAATAACTGTATGATGTTGAGTGGATTTTATTTAAATCATTAACTCAATATATTTTAAACACTTCCTTAAGTATATTTATTAAATTCATGAGTAACAATTTTATAAATTGTGATAAAAAATAAAGAGATTATTCTATTTTAATTAATTTATGTTTACTTACAAAATGAAATATTTTTTGATAAAAAAGGATATTAAAAATATACCAAATTTCTATGAAAATTAGAAAAAGTATTAACGAAACTTTAAAATTCAAAATATTGACAAAAATATTATTTTCTCATACAATAAGATCCTTATTTTAGTTTTTTTTAAAAGTTCTATTTAGTAAATTCTTAAAGTTTAAAAATATTTTTTTTACTTAAATATATTAGAAATGTTTTCAAATATTTGATTATAAGTAATAAATAATTCATAGTTAAAGTAGTTTACAGTTTACATAGCTAAATAAATTGAAAATTATTTCTAATTATTCCTTTTCTGATAAATTAACTAAATTAATATTTAAATTTGATACTAATTATCATGTTAGCTTTTATTGTCTTCAATCTAATTTATATAGATAGAGGGAGAAATTACTTGCTAGAAGCTAACTCTTGAACCATTCTAAACATCTACCCTTTCTTTTAATATGAATATATTTGTTGATTAACTATATTACAAATACGGACATTAAATTTATATCGACTTTATCACTTTAGAAAATAATAGCTAATATTGATTAAAATCACATAAGTAATAATCTTATAATTTGTGATAAATTTATTTTGATTTATAATTTGAAATCTTTTTTGATAAAAAGGATATAAAAAAAATATAAAATTTCTATGAAAATTAGAAAAAATATTTACTAAACTTTAAAATTGAAAATACAGACAAAAATATTATTTTATCATACAATAAGATCCTTATTTTAGTTTTTTTTAAAAGTTATATTTAGTAAATATTAAAAATATTTTTTTACTTAAAAATATTAGAAATGTTTTCAAACAATGAATAATAAGTATACTATTTGATTATAAGTAATAAATAATTAATAGTTAAAGTAGTTTACAGTTTACATAACTAAATAAATTCAAAATTATTTATAATTATTCCTTTTCTAATAAATTAACCAAATTAATATTTAAATTTGATAGCAATCATGATAAAAAATTTAGCTTCTATTGCTTTCTATCTAATTTATATAGATTGATTGATTGAGAAACTCCTACTTCAAGCTAACTCTTGTACCATTCTAAGCATTTACCCTTTCTTTTAATATGAATATATCTGTTGATTAACAATATTACAAATATAGACATTAGATTTATGTCGAATTTATCACTTAAGTAAATAATAGCTAATATTAATTAAAATCACATGAGTAACAATCTTATAATTTGTGATAAAAAATATAGAGATTATTGTATTTTAATTAATTTATTTTGATTTACAATTTGATATTGTTTTTGATAAAAAAGGATATTAAAAAAATATAAAATTTCTATTAAAATTAGAAAAAATATTTACTAAACTTTAAAATTGAAAATATTTATAAAAATATTATTTTATCATACTATATATTAAATAAATAAAATAAGAATACCTTAGATTTCTTCATAATTTTTATATATTTTCTCAAAAAAAAATCTTTGTTTTAGTTTTTTTAAAGTTCTATTTAGTAAATTTTTAATCATTAAAAATACTTTATTCATGAAATATGTAAGAAGTGTTTTCAAATAATGTAAAATAAGTATATTATTTGATTATGAGTTTTAATTCATAGTTAAAGAAGATTACAGTTATTATAATTAAATAAATTCAAAAACTATTTCAAATAATTCCTTTTCTAATAAGTTAATTAAATTAATATTTAAATTTTATAGTTATTATTATAAAATATTTTGCTTCTTCTGCCTTCCATCTAATTTATATAGATTGAGGAGTTTATTGCTTCAAGCTACTCTCGTATACTTCTAAGCATCTACTCTTTCTCTTAATGTGAATATATTTATTGATTAACATATATTTCACTTATTCCCAAAACTCATCTTTATTATTTATATTAAATTTATGATTTAATTGGTTATTATGATATGTTTCAAGCTCTTTTCTCGTTTAAAGATCAATTTTACTCTTTTAATATTCAAACTATAGTATTTCATTTAATTTTAATTAATCATTTTTTGTTTAGGAAATTTGTGCTAATATTAACAATACTACAAATATGAAAATTAGGTTTAATTCGAATATATAAATTTATAATATAACAAAATAGCTAAAACTGATTAAAATCATATAAATATTAATTTTAAAATGCATATAAAAGTATTTATAAATTTGATTTAATATATTATCAATTGATACAAAATATGGACAATTAATTTTTATTAAATTTGAAAATTCTTTAAATTTTCTTCTTAAGAGATTTTAATATAGAAAGCGATATTGAAATAATTTAAAGATAAAATAAATAGATAAATAGAACAATGATATTAAAAATTAAATTCTTTAATATCTATAAATTCAATCTGAGTTGATTAAACAAATTTCATTTCGTATATAAAATATAAATACTTAAAATGACTGTAAAAATTATTTTTGTAATTAAAAAAATAAAAATATTTTCTTAAATTATTTTAAATAATTCAAAAATATTATTAAAATTAAAGTACAAATTTTTAATATTACAAATAATATAAAAAACTAACTCATTTATTTAAAAAAATAAATAAATATTTTGATTTAATTATTGCTATCATTATATTATTACAAGATTCAATTAAATTGATTTTAAGAAATTGCTCATTTTTAAAATCCTATTTCTCATTTAAGTTAATATACATATAAAAAACAATTAAATAATATCTTTAAAAATTTTAACATTTAAAAAAGCAATGATAATTTTAGTAAGCTTAAAATGAGCTTAATTTGTATTTTTTATATTATAAAAAAAATCATCTTAAAAAAAATTAAATCTATGCCTTAAAAGATTAAAAAATGTATCATATAATTAAGATTTATTACTAGTCACTTTTGTTAATTGAAATGAATATTTTTCAATTGAATATTCTTAATAAATGTATGTTCAAATAGATATTTATATATTCCTAAGATTTCTGATGAGTTAATAAAAAATAATAATTTACTAATTAATATTGATGTAACCTGAAAACAAATATTAATAAAAATCTAATCTTGTCAAATCCAATAAAAAATATAGTAAACAAGCTTTAATTAGGATGAATGAATTAGATAATATTAACTTAGTATATAATAATTTAGATTCAGCATTAAAAACTCACGAGTAGGAAATTAGATTGATATGCTTAACAAATATGTTTATATAAATAATTCTTTGTTTTTAAAGTGAAGTAGTAAGTTTTTTGAAAGCTTACAGAACAACAATTTTTATTTATTTGAATATGCTTTTGCGATATTTTAAAGATATATTCAAATTCATACTTAATAGATCTTAAATATTAATTTTGAGCAAAGAAATTTAAAGTGAAATTTGATATTCTGAATTACAAATATTAAAAAAATAAATTGAAATAATTAATAAGAAAATAGGTAATTAGATTATTATGCGTATTAAATTGTTTGTCTTAATAATAGTTCCTATAACTCTAGCTTTTTTAAGCTCGATAGCTAGTTTGTTGATAGCCCTTTATTACAATAATATTTATATATAGGAATACTCTGATAATTTATTCAATGATAAAATTAAATTCAGCTCTTCTCACACTCAATACATTTCATATCGCTTGAGCAAAGAAATTTACAAATTCCCTTATTTCTTAAATATTATTAACTCATTTGTAGATAAAGTAATTCAAGGATAAGTAAAATATAATCCAAGGCATCATAAATCTTTTTATAATAATATTCTTGCATTTGTTAATCTTGAGGATGAATATCTTACAAGGTTAGTATTAAAAAACACCTTCTTAGTAGATGGTTGGTAAATTATTAAGATTATAATTAAGAATAATTTATAAAAGAAGAATTATTAAATAAATTTTATCATTTTTTTGACTAAACAAGCATTATTTTGCAAAATATATTTAAAGTTTTCATGACATTTAGATTATCATTTTTTAAAATAAACTAAATTCATTTTTATTACTTTCTCCCAAAAAATTGTTCGAGAGAAAAAAGAATCAAAATACTTTATTTATCTAAATACAATTATTTGTGCTAATTAATAGCAATAAATAATTGGAGATCTTTTTTACTAAAAATTGAGAAAAACTTAGAATCATAATTAATTAATTAAAGTGACGAAATCAAAATTTATGGTTTTTATTTGACAAATAGTTAATATTCAATCTTTCTTTCTTTTAAAGACTTTTAAATTAATGTTAGAAGAGGTGTTAGTTAATTCAATTTTTGTTTTAGAAAATTTTTTCAAAATATCTTTATTTAAAATAGAAAATTTTAAAAAACTAGAATTATTTATAACCCCCCTTATAACTTATAAATTTGAAGAATTATAAATCTATTGTTGATCTAATTAAAAATACTTTAATTTAATAAAATAGGTATTTACCAGATGAAGTTTACATCAATAACTTAGACAATCTAAGAAAAACAGTAATTTAAAATTATACGTAAATAAGTCCCATAATAAGATCTATTGGATATCAAAGCAGAGTGTTTCTTAATAATAATTAATTTCAGGGTATACCGTTTAAGACAATTTTTTATGCATCAGATAATGAGGGGTTTCTTTTTTCTACATTCTCAAATACATCATTTTCTTAAGTAGTTGATAAAAAAAATATAAATGCGAAACATGAATATGATCCCAGAAAGAGATTGTGGTATTAAAATAATCTTAATTAAACTTCATTTTATATGAATTCCCCAAATTTATCACTTGGAAATGAAACTCCTTATTTATCATAATTTGGATGCTAGAAATTATTTTATTTAAATCCAAATACTAGGAAAGTAGAAATACATCATATCTAGTGCTTGGATGCTATGATTTCTAATTTATCAACTTACTTCTAAACTGTCATTGAGTCGTCAAAGTAGTATTATGTAATTGATCCAAGGACATTTTAAATAGTTTTTAATTCTAAGAAAGTATATGATTTTTCTTCAATTACAAAAATAGATAATTTTTATAACGTTGAGCTTTAATTTTTGGAAGATTAATAGTAATCTAACTATTTTAAAAATTTAATAAATAATAACTATAATAAATGGATTTTTGATACTTCAAACGACACAAAAACAAATTTACAATAAATGGTGAATTAGAGCTAATATTAAATGATTTTTGATTATTAGAGAAATTAGTCAGTTTACAAAGTAATTATTAATCCCATCATTGGTTTTGATGATATCCCAAAATATATAACTCGCTACTTAGGAAATAAAGGTTAATAACTCGAATATGTTTATTTATAAATTAACATGATTTCAGATGAGGATTTAAGAGCAGAAACTAACTAACTGATTAAACTCTCTACTATACTATTAATTGTAGCTTCAATATTTATTTCATTAAATGGTTTATTATTAGTTTGCGCAATATATTAGTATTTACTTCTAGTCAAAAATTAGGTTTATAATCCTATAAATAAATTGACTTAGATATTGTAAAAAATTGATTTGCTTAAAAAATAATGTGATATAAATGAAATTATTGTTGAATTTTAATTGAATGCGGATGATTTATTTCTCTCAAAAGAAACCAAAATGCTTTATAACAGTTTCTATGAATTATTTTAGTAGCTCTAATATTTGAGTGAGCATTTTTTTATTGAAAATGAAGGAAAAACATTAGTTGATCTCAATAAAAAAGTTTCCTTTTTTAAAAAATTTAAAAATTATTATGCTGTAGGAATAGCGCATAATAATATTGGATGCATTTTATTAAACTAGAAGCATTACTTTTAATCTTTAGAGCATTTTGAATCTTCAATTATCTGTGCTAAGTATGAAATTTAAGAATTTTGTGATCAAACAGATAATATTCATTTCATAAAAATTCTACAACCATATTCTTTTAGTGAATAAAATATATAAAATAACATAGCAAATTCAAGTATCAAACAATATTCTTTTACCTATCGAAATAGAAGTAAAGAGAAATGTGCAAGTATTTCAAGAATCAAACAATTAAGCATATACAATAATTAAACAAGTTAGAGTAAAATTAAATAATAAAAAATGATTCCTCGCATGGGCATGGGAGAGTCCCAAATTATCAATGAAATTAATTGTAGTTAAAAAAACAGACTTAGAAATAGCTTTGTAGCTAAAAATACTATTTAAATAGATTATCTCAGCAAAGAAGATGAATAATATCAGGAATTATAAGAACTTATTTCAAATCTGGTTTTTAGAAAACTTAATTATATAACAACTTTGATTATATTATAATAAGATTTGAATGATGACTAAAACCAAAAATCCCTATATAACTTCTGGGGATAGATTAAGCAGCTAACTAAAGAATTAATACCTCTTGTAAATATATTGCATTGCTAAGAAAATATAAAAGCTGTATGCGAATGCATATTTTCTAAATGCTATTATAACATGAATAAATTCTAAAAGGCTCAAAAAAGAATTTAATAATCTAAAAATATTGTTAAAAATTAGTACGAGTAATTACAAAAAAGTATCATTGAAAGGACTAATTTGCAAAAAAACATTACAAAACAAAGATCATGCGATGAAAAACTAAACATAAAATAAATTAATTTTGCAAACGAAAACTAAAATAATAATAATAATATCAATAGCAATAGTTTTACGAAATACAATACATTTGATATTTTAGAAACTCATAAAACCTATGTGCTTTCTCCTAGGATTTAAAGTAATAATTAAAGTTTTAATAATTTAAATGTATCTTAATAAATGAATTTAGAATATTCGTATTTTGATTTTAATCCAAAAAAGAATTCTCAAAAAAATAAAAATATATTTTAATATAAAAAAATTTAAAAATAAGATTCTAAAGTAAATAAATTTAGTCCAAGGGAAAACAGGTTTACTAGCCAAAAAAATATACTCTCACTTTCAAATATCCCTATCAGTAGTTTATATGAAATTGTTTAACTTAATTATGCTGAGTATTTAATATTTAGAAAATAATATAAAAAGGCTGCTTATGTTCTGACATTTCTTTTGGAGAAAAGCAGAAGCTTGATGTCAAATATGCCTTATAGAATCATTTTTAAATTGTAATAAATATTTAATTCATTTAAAATTTAAGATAAATCTATCGTAGAACAATAGCAAAGGTTTAATAAAAATAAGAATATTCAAATAGTAATAGCATTTGAAATAAATTAGCCACAGCTAAATGAATTTAATCTATTTGTAGATAAATAAAATAATCATAATAAAAATGATGAAATCGATAATAAAAATTTTTCATTGCACTAATTATTACTCCTTTAAAAACTTCTTGATGAAGTTTTAATGAAATAAGATGATAGAGTATCCATTTCATTAAATGATCTACAAATTAATTATGTCGAATAATATATGCCTTTGATAAAGATTAGTTAGTTTAAATCATAAAAATAAAAAGTTTTAAATTAATTAAAAAATATTTTTATTTAAAATGAATAGTTAAAATTTGATTAAATCTACTTGAATCAATATTAAATATTTAGTAATAGATCAAATACATAAACAACTAATATTTTAATGCAATAAAAATCTTCTGATTAATTAGAATCTGATTCTAGTTTCGAATTTATAGAATGGTAGAATACTTTATAAGAAAATATACAATTAAATACAACTGAAAGAATTTCATACTTTTGTTTTTTTTAAAACAACAAATATCTTAATCCAGCTAGTGAAAAAAATCATCTTTCTTCCAATGATAATTTTTAAGAAATCAAGTAAAAAATAATTCAGAATAGTCCAATAAAATCTACTTTAAATGATTAAAATATTGAATATAAAAAATAAATTACAATGCCATTTAATTATGGAACCAACTTTAATAAAAATTCTATTAAACCATTTCAAAGCCTAGAACCTTTGACGCTATAATTTATAAATGTAATAGAAGAAGAAAATAAAAACTAAAATAATAACATAATACAAGATAATGATTTTTATGAAGAATAACAAAAATAGTATTACAATTAAAGATATTAATCATTTTATTATTTTATGAGATAGGCTCTCAACTAACTCATATCTGAATAAGTAGGAATTAAATTTGTTGAAAGTAAATAAAAATTTTCAAAAAAATAAAATTCTTTTTAATAAGAAAATTCATTTTTCCAAGATGATAAATTAAGCATAAAATTAATTCTTTATTAAACTAAGTAGATTTAAATTTCAGAAAATAGTTTATTTAAAAGGTTTTGCAATTTACTTTCAGTCTTTAATGTATAAGTTATTATTTTTTCTCATAAAAGAGGAAACAACTTCATTGAGTAATGTGAAAATTAAACATATCTATTTAATGGCTAAGAAATTATCAAAGTATTTTATTCAACTGAAAAAATCATTCACTACTTATTATACAAAAGAGATTAATTTGACAGATATGCTCATTTTTCTTTCATCCAACATTTTTGAATATTTAATTGGTATATATTAAGGTCCCTCCTTATTAATTGTAATTTATATATTTCTCATATATATAATTTTTTAATTATTTATACTTAAAATAATTAAAATAAATATTCAGAAAATATGGTGAAAATTTATGTTTGATGGTGAGAATTTATGAGGATTTATAGTATATAAAATCACTTTGAATTATTAAAAAATACATCAAAAAATTGATGCATAAATAAAAATAAAAAATAATTTAATTATTTATATCGAGTTTCTTAAATAAATTAGGTTTCAAAAATATAACTATGTGGCATTTATTATATTAAAATACATTTTTAAATTAAAAATGAAAAAATAAAATTTTTTTTATAATTAATTATTTATTTATTTTAAATGATTTATAAATAATATTAAAACCAAGTCTAAATTTATTTTTAAGTTACAAAAATAATTTTTTAACATTTAGAAAAATATTTAGTCTTAAAAATAGATAATAATAATCACTTTTTTTTATCATTAACACAAAAAAAAATGGATAGCTCACTTTTCTTAATACTGTATATGTTTAAATTTACAAAAACTCAACAAATAATTAGAAAAAACTAAAAAAAGAAATGATTTTCATTTATATTCTAAAACAATAATTTGAAACTGTAAATAAATGTGCATTTTCAAAAAGCAAAGATTACACATCTTAAAGAAGTCAATGATATTTAAATAAATAGTCATTACAATTATCGTAATCTACTCAAAAAATAAATAAAAAAATTTGATTGCATAATTCAATGAGAAAAAAAGTAAGCTCTTAATTAGAATAAAATTTTGTAGTCTTAGTTTTATATGCAAAAGATTAGTTTAAACTCATTATTGAAAACTAAAATTAGTAATTTCCCTTAATTGAAAGTAAAAATTATTATATGAATATTTTTAAAAGTTTATTGAATTTTAAAGTTAGAGAAAGCTTTTATAATACTCAACAAATGACATAGGTATTCTCATAAAGAAAATTTATAAATGAAATTTGATAATTTTTATCTAAAATATAACAATATAAATTCATATACTGAAAAAAAAAAGTAGAAAATTGTATTAAAATGCTCATTAGGTTATTTATCTTAATAATAGTTCCTATAACTCTAGCTTTTTTAAGTGCGATTGTGAGTTTGTTGATATCCCTTCATTAAAATAATCTTTATATATAAGAGTATTGTGATAATTTATTTAATGATAAAGTAAAATTTAGCTCTTCTCATACTCAATTCATATCATATCGTTTGAGCAAAGAAATTTATAAATTCCCTTATTTCCTAAACATCATTAACTCATTTTCTGATAAAGTGGTTAGAGGAAAGGTAATATATAATCCTATGCATCATAAATCTTTATTGAACAATATCCTTGCATATGCTAACTTTGAGGACTAAGCTCTTACAAATTTAGCTTTAAAAAACTCCTTTTTAGTAGATGCTTGGTAAACCATCATAAAATTAAATTTTAATTATACAAATCCAATATTTATTTAATGAAGCAGAATTATGAAACTTACATTTAATCAATATAACAAACAATCTATTTTTATAAAATATTTTTAAAATTTTAAAATATCTAACTGTTAGAATATTATTTTAAAAATTAGAACCTTAATATGTATTTTTACTACCTTATTCTAAAAATAGAGCTCTTAAAATAACTCGAAGTTATTTATTTACATTGACTTAATAATAAAATATAATTGTTTAGTGAATATAAAAAATAATGTAACAAGTTAAGTCTTTTTTATTGATTAGTTCTAATTTAAACTCCTAAAAAATTAAAGCGGTACAATGTATATTTATACTTATATATAACCAGAGATGCAAAATTTTTTTTTTTAATTAGATTGAGCCAATGAACTTTTATATTGATTTCTTAATACAATAGTATTTTGAAATTTAGAACAATTTTGATCCCCCTTAATATTACTTAATTAATAAAAACATTTATTGATTACAAATTTAAAACTGATTTCACTAAAATTTATTATTTAATTTGATTTTATAGGTATACTTAGGATGAAGTGTATATGAGTAACTTAGATCATCAAAAGAAAATAGTTGTTAAAAACTATACATAAGTAAGTCCCATCATAAGATCTATTGGGTATCAAAGCAGAGTCTACCTTGCGGATTAGGAATTTGAAGCAATTCCTTATAAGGCAATTTTTTAAGCGTATGGTGATGGGTTTTTTTTTTCTACTTTCTCTAATACGACACTATCTAATGTGATTGATAAATAAAGTATAAATGCAAAACATTAATATGATCCTAGAACTAGGTTTTGGTATTAAAATAGCCTTAATTAAACTTCATTTTACATGAATTCGCCTAATTTATCATTTGGAAGCCATGAACCATATTTATCATAGTTTGGATGCTAGAAATCATTATATTTAAATCCATAAACTAAAAAAGTAGAAATCCATCATATCTAATGCTTAGATGCTATGCTTTCTAATTTGTCAAACTATTTCTAAAATGTTATCGAATCATCAGAAGAGTATTATGTAATTGACCCAAGGACGCTTTAAATAGTTTATAACTCTATGGATGAGTACAATTTTTCTTCAATTACATAAATAGATAATTTTTATAACGTTGAGCTTCAATTTTTGGAGGACTAATAGTAATCATAGTATTTTCAAAATTTGATCAGCAATAACTACAATAAATGGATTTTTAATACCTCAAATAACACTAAAACCACTTTAAAATAAATGATGAATTAGAGCTAATATTAAGTGATTTTTGATTACAAGAGGAATTAGTCAGTTTACAAAGTAATTATTAGTCCCATCATTGGATATGATGATATCCCCTAGCACATAACTCGCTACTTAGAAAATGAAGGTCAATAACTTGAATATGTTTATTTATAAATTAGCATGATTTCAGATGAAAATTTAAGAGCAGAAACTAAATAATTAATTTAACTGTCTACCATTATCTTAATTATATCTTCTATTTGTATTTCAATCCTTGGTTTGTTGTTATTTTATGCAATATTTTAATACTTACTTCTTGTCAAAAATTAGGTTAAATAGCCTATTGATAAATTAACTTAGATACTGTAAAGGATTAACTTGCTTTAAAAGCTATGTGATATAAATGAAATTATTGTTGAATTTTAATAAAATGCTGATGAAATATTTCTTTCGAAAGAAACTAGGATGCTTTATAATAGTTTTTATGATCTATTTTAATAGCTTTAATATTTGAGTGAGCATTTTTTCATAGAAAACGAAGGAAAAACACTAATTGATCTCAATAAAAAAGTTAACTTTTTTAAAAAATTTAATAATTAATATGCACTAGGAATAGCACATAATAATATTGGATGTATTTTGTTAAATCAGAAACACTACTTTCAGTCTATGGAGCATTTTTAATCTTCAATTATCTGTGCTAAGTATGAAATTTAAGAGTTTTGTGCTAAAACAGAAAATATTAAATTCCTAAATATTATGCAGCCATATTCTTTTAGCGACTAAAATATAAATAAGAATATGCCAAATTTAAATAGATAAACATTTTCATTTGAACATCAAAATAAAACAAAAGATAAATGTATTAATATATCAAATACCAATCAGTTAAGCCAATTTAATATCATATAAATAAATTAAAGTAAATTAAAATAGCCAAAAAAAAATTCTCGTATCGGCTTAACTGAGTCCTCAATTTTAAATAATAATAATTAAAAAAATAAATCTGGTAATGGCACTTTTACTAAAAATATAATTTAATTAGAACATCTTAACAAAGAAGATGAGTAATATCAAGAATTGTAAGAACTTATTTCAAATTTGATATTTAGAAAAATAAATTATATTTTCGCTTTGATTGTTTAATAATAAGACTTGAGTAATGATTAATAACAGAAATTCCTTTATAATTTCTGGTAAGAAATTAAACAATTAACAAAAGAATTACTACCGCTATATTCTATGTTACCATGCTAAGAAAATATAAAAGCAATTTGTGAATGTATATTGTCTAAATGCTATTATAATATGAATAAGTTTAAAAAGGCTTATTAAAGAATTTAACAATCTAAAAAAATAGTTAAAAATTAGCATGAGCAATTCCAAAAAAAAATAATTGAATGCAGTACTCCAAAAAAAAAAATTACAAAAGAACGAATTTTTGAAAAGACAGGTCTCAAATATAGCAATTTTGGAAATTACGACGTTATTGATTCTCCTAAAAAATATGTAAATTCTCCTAAGTTTTTCAATAATGAAAGCAATAATATTACAATAATGTCATAGCAAATGATTTTAGAATATTCTCAAAATATTTTTAATTCAAAAAACTAATCATAAAAAAAATCGAGTATTCTTTAAAGTAAGAAATTTAAGAAATAAGATTAATCAAATCAATTCAATTATAGAGGAAAAGGGATTTCTAGTCAAATCAATGAACTCTCACTTTTAAATGTGCCTACGAATAATTTATATGAATTTATATAGTTTAATTATGCAGAATATCTAATATTTACAAAGTAATATAAAAAGGCTGCTTATATTCTAACATCTATTCTCGAAAAAAGCAAATGCTTAATGTCAAATATGCCCTACAGAATTATTTTTAAATTATAGTAAATATTTGATTAATTTAAGATCCAAGATAAATCTTTCAAAGAGCAATAACAAAGATTTAATAAAAATAAAAATATTAAAATAGTGATTTCATTTGAGATTAACCAACCATAGCAAGATATACTTTAAATATCATTAAATAAATAAAATAATTATTATTATCAAGAAAATGATAATTAAAATTTTTCCTTTGATCAACTAAAACTATTTAAACAAATTATTGAAGAAGCTTTAGTGAAAAAAGATGATAGTGTGTCTATTTCTTTAAATGATTTATAAAGGAACTCTGTCTAATAATATATGCCATTAATAAAAACTAGTTAGCTTAAATTTTAAAAATAATAAATTGAAAATGATTTAAATAAAATTTTTATTTAGAATGAATCATTTGATTTAAATCAAAACTAGTAACTTCAACATTATAAATTGAGTTTTAGATCAAATTCATAAATAACTAATATTTAAATGCAAATGAATTCTTTAGAGTTATTCGAATCAGACTTAAGTGCCGAGTTTACTGGTTAGTAAAATAATTTATAAGAAAATCCAAAACGAAATAAAACTAAATACTTTGAAAGCTTTTATTTCATTAAATAGAAAAATTAACTTTTTTCTTCAAATGAAAAACATAAATTTTATTCTTCTGTTGGTATTTATGAAGAAAATTAGCAAAAAAATATTGATAAGAATCCTGAAATAATTAATTAGTTAAATTAACATATTGAATCTTAATAAATTAAAACACAATAGAATTCTCAAATATAGTGTAATAATAACCCAATTAAAAATTTTTTAAGCCAATAAGATATTAAATTCTAGCTTAAAAATATATTTGACTTAGAAAACAATAGTGAGAATAATTAAATGATCCAAGATAATCACAGAGATAGTAGCATAAATGAAAAAGAGCAGAATTAATATTTCAATTAAAAAAATTAAACTTTTCATTATTTTATGAGATAAGCTCTGAGCTAACTCATATCTGAATAAATAGGATACAAATTAGTTGAAAGAAAATTTCGTTCCTCTAAAAAAAATAATTATTTTTAATAACAAGATGAGTAATTCTCAGAAAATAATTTAAGCATAAAACTAATTTTATATTAAACTGAAAATATTTAAATATCTAAAAATAATTTATTTCTCAGTTTGTGCAATTTATTATCAGCATTTAATATATAAGTTATTATTTTTTCTAATAGAAGAGGAAGCAACTTTATTGAGGAATGTGCAAACGAAACATTTATATGGAATGATTAAGAATTAATCAAAGTATTTTATTCTGCAGAAAAAATAGTTTAATACTTAGTTTACAAAAGAGATTAATTTGATAGATAAGCTTATTTTTCTTTTATATAGCATTTTTGAATTATTATACTATTTAAATGAAAAGCTTGTTTTCTTTAATTTACTTTTTATGTTTGTCTCTTTCAATAATAATTCTTTCTTATGAAAATTATTTTATTTATTTAAGGAAAAATTAACAATTAATTTTTTTTTGTAATAAAACATTTTGAATTAAATCAAATTAGATTGTTTTGAAGGTTCTCTTTTCTTTAAAAATTATATTACTTTAAATTAAATAGCACTTCAAGGATTAAAGTTATTGTGGAAATACTACTACAAGAATAATTTTCTTCTTAATTGATTTAATTGTTTTGTTTTATTTGACATGTTTTTTTAAATTTAAAATGGTTATTAAGGAATATATATATGAAAATAGGCATACATAATTTTATAAAAATAAAATATTGTTAATCCTCATTAATTCTCACCAAGCCCCTCCCCCAAATTAATTGAGTACCAAATGGTAAACCATAATCGAAAAAAAAAAAATTTAAGAAAAAAATGCCTTAATTAATGAGCATTTACAGTATTTTGAATTTAAAATGGAATAGAATATAACATTTATTGGAATAATATCTTAATTTAAATATTAAAGCATTTTGCAATATTAAAAAATAAATCAAAAAATTGAGCAGCAAGAATAAATAAAAATAAAAAATTTATTAATGTTTATATCCTCTAATTTATCTTCATCAATTTATTTAAAGAGTTTCTTAAATAAATTAGATTTCACAAAATATAAATATGTAACATTATTTTAAAATATATTTTTGTAATTAAAAATAAAAAAATAAAATTAGTTTTTATAATTATTTTTAATAATTCATAAATAGTATTAAAATAGTAGTTTGCAATATTATAAACTAAATAAAAAAATTGATACAGTTAATATTAATCAAGTATAAATAAAAATTCAATATTTATTAATTAGTTCTATCCTCTAATTTTTCTTCATCAATTTAGTTAAAGAGTTTCTTAAATAAATTGGATTTCGCAAAATATAAATATGTAACATTATTTTAAAAGATATTTTTGAAATTAAAAATGAAAAAATAATTAATTAGTTCTATCCTCTAATTTCTCTTCATCCATTTAATTAAAGAGTTTCTTAGATAAAATGGATTTCAAAAAATATAAATATGTAACATTATTTTAAAAGATATTTTTGTAATTAAAAATGAAAAAATAAAATTGTTTTTTTATTATTTTTAATAATTTATAAATAATATAAAAAATCAGGTTTAAATTTATTTTTAAATTAAAAAAATATTTTTTTAACATTTAGAAAAATATTTTGTCTTAAAAAAGATAAGGAAACAAATAATTATATTAATTTATTGATATGTTAGTAAAATTTAATTTAATAACCACATGTTTGATATTATTAATACACAAAATTGAACATATTTAAAGAAATAACTCACTTTTCTTAATACTCTATTTAGTTTAAATTTACAAAAGCTCAACAAACAATAAAAAAAATATTATTATTTATATTTTAAAATAATAATTTGAAATGTAAAGAAATGTGAGTGTTTATATAGCTTTAATTACATATATCATTAAAATCAATGATAATTAAGTAAAGAATCATTAATTAATTGCTTTTGTTGTAATTTATTCAAAAGATTAAAAAAAATTTGATTGCACAATACAATGAGAAAAAAAGTAAGCTAGCTTTAAGTAGAATAAAATTTGGCTATCTTAATTTAATATGCAAAAAATTAGTTTAAATGTATTATTGAAAACAAAAATAAGTTAATTTTTTTAATTACTTATTAAATTATTTACCTTAATAGTAATTCTAATAAATTACTCTAGTCTTTTTAAGGTAAGGACCAATAGTGAATTTACTAGTAACCCTTATTGAAATTAAAACCTATCATATGAATATTGAAAATGTTTATTGAATTTTAAAATCAGAATAAGCTTTTCGAATAGTCAATCAATAATGACATATAAATTCAGAAAGTAAATTTATAAATGAAATTTGATATTTTTCATCTAAAATATAAAAATATAATTTCTGAAAACAAAAAATAAGAAAATTGTATTGATATGCTTATTAGTCTATTTACCATAATAATAGTTCCTATAACTCTAGCTTTTTTAAGCGCGATTGGGAGTTTGTTGATAGCCCTTCATTAAAATAATATTTATATATAAGAGTATTGTGATAATTTATTCAATGATAAAGTAAAATTTAGCTCTTCTCATACTCAATTCATCTCATATCGCTTGAGCAAAGAAATCTATAAATTCCCTTATTTCCTAAACATCATGAACTCATTTTCTGATAAAGTTGTTAGAGGAAAGGTAATATATAATCCAACGCATCATAAATCTTTCTTGAACAATATCCTTGCATATGTAAACCTTGAGGACTAAGCTCTTACAAAATTAGCTTTAAAAAACTCCTTTTTAGTAGATGCTTGGTAAATCATCTTAAATTAAATTTTTATAATAAATATTCAAGATTAAAATTTAATGGAGTAGAATTACTAAACATTCACTTTTAATCAATTAAACAATATATTTTTATATTATATTTAAAAGATTTTTTTAAATATCTAACAGTTAGAATGCTATTTTAAAATAGACGCATTAAAAATGCATTTTTACTACCTTATTTAAAAAAATAGTTCTTAAAATAATACAAATATATTTCTTAATTTACTTTGGCTTTATACATTAATATTATTGTTTAGTAAATATAACAAATAATATATTGATCAAAGTCTTTTTTATTGGTTAGTTATAATTTAAAATCCTAACAAATTAAAGTAATATAATCTATATTTATGCTTTTCTACAACCAGAGATACAAAATCTTTTTTTTTTTTGATTACGTTGAGCCAATTAATTTTAAAAAGGGATTTAACTCTAGAATAGTATTTTGAAATTAATTTTCATCCCCCTAACATTAATTACGAATTTAATATTGATTTTGCTAAAATTTATTTTGTAATTTGATTATATAGGTATATTTAGGATGAAGTGTATATGAATAACTTAGATAATCAAAAAAAAATAATTGTTTAAAACTATACATAAATAAGTCCAATCATAAGATCTATTGGGTATCAAAGCAGAGTCTACCTTGCGGATTAGGAATTTGAAGCAATTCCTTATAAGGCTATTTTTTAAGCGTATGGTGATGGATTTTTTTTTTCTACTTTCTCTAATACGACACTATCTAATGCGATTGATAAATAAAATATAAATGCAATACATTAATATGATCCTAGAACTAGGTTTTGGTATTAAAATAGCCTTAATTAAACTTCATTTTACATGAATTAGCCAAGTTTATCATTTGGAAGTAATGTTCCATATTTATCATAGTTTGGATGCTAGAAATCCTTATATTTAAATCCATAAACTAAAAAGATAGAAATCCATCATGTCTAATGCTTAGATGCTATGCTTTCTAATTTGTCAAACTATTTCTAAAATGTTATCCAATCATCAAAATAGTATTATGTAATTGACCCAAGGACACTTTAAATAGTTTATAACTCTATCAATGAGTACAAATTTTCTTAAATTAAATAAATAGATAATTTTTATAACATTGAGCTTGAATTTTTGGAGGATTAGTAGTAATCTTAGTATTTTCAAAATTTGATCAGTAATAACTATAAAAAATGGATTTTTAATACCTCAAATAACACTAAAACCACTTTAATATAAATGATGAATTAAAGTTAATATTAAGTGATTTTTGATTACAAGAGAAATTAATCTATTTACAAAGTAATTATAAATCCAATCATTGGTTTCGATGATATCCCCAATCACATAGCTAGCTATTTAGGAATTTAAGGTCAATAACTTGAATATGTTTATTTATAAATTAACATGATTTCAGATGAAGATTTAAGAGCACAAACTTAATAATTAATTTAACTGTCTACGATTATCTTAATTATATCTTCTATTTGTATTTCAATCCTTGGTTTGTTGTTATTTTGCGCAATATTTTAATATTTACGTCTTGTCAAAAATTAGGTTTATAAACCTATTGATAAATTGACTTAGATACTGCAAAGAATTAATTTACTTTAAAAGCAATGCGATATAAATGAAATTATTATTGAATTTTAATAAAATGCAGATGAAATATTTCTTTCTAAAGAAACTAGGATGCTTTATAATAGTTTTTATAATCTATTTTAGTAGCTTTAATATTTGAGTGAGCATTTTTTCATAGAAAACGAAGGAAAAACATTAATTGATCTCAATAAAAAAGTTAAATTTTTTTAAAAATTTAATAATTACTATGCACTAGGAATAGCACATAATAATATTGGATGTATTTTGTTAAATCAGAAACACTACTTTCAGTCTATGGAGCATTTTTAATCTTCAATTATCTGCGCTAAGTATGAAATTCAAGAGTTTTGTGATAAAACAGAAAACATTAAATTCCTTAATATCCTGCAGCCATATTCTTTTAGTGACTAAAATATAGATAACAATATGACAAATTTACAAAATAAAATGAAAGATTAATGTATTAATATATCAAATATCAATCATTTAAGTCTATTTAATATCTAAATAAATTAAAGTAAATTAAAATAGCCAAAAAATAATTCCCGCATCGGCCTAATAGAGTCCTCTATTATAAATAATTTTAATTAAAAAAATAAATCTGGCAATGGCAATGGCATTTTTACTAATAATATATTTTAAATAGAAGATCTTAACAAAGAAGATGAATAATATCAAGAATTATAAGTACTTATTTCTAATTTAATATTTAGAAAACTTAATTATTTAATCGCTTTGATTATTTAATAATAAGACTTCAGTAATGATTAATAATAGAAATTCCTTTATAGCTTTTGGGAACAAATTAAGCAACTCACTAAAGAATTAATACCTCTATAGTCTATTTTACCATGCTAAGAAAAAATAAAAGTAATTTGTGAATGTATATTATCTAAATGCTATTATAATATGAATAAACTTAAAAAGGCTTATTAAAGAATTTAGCAATCTAAAAAAATAGTTAAAAATTAGCATGAGCAATTCCAAAAAAAAATAATTGAAAGCAACACTCCAAAAAAAAAAATTACAAAAGAAAGAATTTCTGAAAAAACAGGTCTAAAATTTAGCAGTATTGTAAATTAAAATACACATGAATTTTTTGATTCTCCTAAAAAATATGTAAATTCTCCTAAGATTTTCAATCATGAAAGCAATAATAATATATTAATGTCATAGCACATGATTTTAGAAAATTCATAAAATATCTTTAATTCAAAAAACTAACCACAAAAAAAAACAAGTATACTTTAAAGTAAGAAATATAAGAAATAAGATTAATCAAATGAATTGAATCATAGAGGAAAAGTTATTTCTAGTCAAAAGAATGTACTCTCACTTTTAAATATGCCTACAAATAATTTATATGTTTATATTTAGTTTAATTATGCTGAATATCTAATATTTACAAAGTAATATAAAAAGGCTGCTTATATTCTGACATCTATTCTCGAGAAAAGCAAATGCTTAATGTCAAATATGCCCTACAGAATTATTTTTAAATTGTAATAAATATTTGATTTATTTAAGATCCAAGATAAATCTATCAAAGAGCAACAACAAAGATTTAATAAAAATAAAAATATTAAAATAGTGATTTCATTTGAAATTAACCAACCACTACAAAATATACATAAATTATCATTAAATAAATAAAATAATTATTATTATGAAGAAAATGATAATTAAAATTTTTCCTTTGATCAATTATAACTATTTATAAAACTTATTGAAGAAGCTTTAGTGAAAAAAGATGATAGTGTCTCTATTTCTTTAAATGATTTATAAACGAACTCTGTCTAATAATATATGCCTTTGATAAGGACTAGTTAGCTTAAATTGTAAAAATAATAATTTGTAAATGATTTAAATAAAATGTTTTTTTAAAATGAATCATTTAATTTAAATCTAAACTAGTAGCTTCAATATTATAAATTGAGTTATAGATCAAATACATAACTAACTAATATTTTAATGCAAAACAATTCTATAGAGTTGTTTGAATCAGATTCAAGTGCCGAGTTTACAGGATAGTAAAATAATTAAGAAGAAAATCCAAAACGAAATTCAACTAAATACTTTGATAGCTTTTATTTCATTTAATAGAAAAGCTAACTTTTTCCTTCAAATGAAAAACATAAATTTTATTCTTCTATTGATATTTATGAAGAAAATTAGCAAAATAATTTTGAGAATAATCCTGAAATAATTACTTAGTAAGATTAACATATTGAATCTTAATAAATTAAAACACAATAGAACTCTCTAATAAAGTGTAATAATAATCCAATTAAAAATTTTTAAAGCCAATAAGATTTTAAATTCTAGCTAAATGACTAAGAAAACAATAATGAAAATAATTAAATAATCCAAGATCATCACAGAGATATCATAAATGATTAAGAGCAGGATTAATATTCCAATTAAAAAAATTAAACTTTTCATTATTTTATGAGATAGGCTCTGAGCTAACTCATATCCAAATAAATAGGGTACAAATTAGTAGAGAGAAAATTTCTTTCCTCTAAAAAAAATAATTATTTTTAATAACATGGGTAATACCAAGATAATAATTTAAGCATAAAACTAATTTTATATTAAACTGAAAATATTTAAATATCTAAAAATAATTTATTTCTCAGTTTGTGCAATTTATTATCAGCATTTAATATATAAGTTATTATTTTTTCTAATAGAAGAGGAAGCAACTTTATTGAGGAATGTGCAAACGAAACATTTATATGGAATGATTAAGAAATAATCAAAGTATTTTATTCTGCAGAAAAAATAATTTAGTACTTAGTTTACAAAAGAGATTAATTTGATAGATAAGCTTATTTTTCTTTTATATAGCATTTTTGAATTATTATACTATTTAAATGTAAAGCTTGTTTTCTTTAATTTAATTATTATGTTTGTCTTTTTCAATAATAATTCTTTAAATGAAAATAATTATTTTATTTAATCCTAAATTTTTTAAAGCCAATTTTTTTTTGGAGTTATACATTTTCAATTAATTTAAATTAGACTGTATATAAAGGATATTGGCAATGCGAACTCAAAAATATAGTTCACCATTTTTTCATTTTTACACGTTTTTATATTCA
>NW_002476291.1:0-6806 GCF_000189635.1 Tetrahymena thermophila SB210 | reverse complement strand
ACTTATAAACATTATTTTTATAATACTTAAGAAAGAACAATAACTGCTAGAATTTTTTCAAATATGACTAAATAAATAACTGTCCATCTCTAATTCCTACCTTATTACTAAGCATGTGTTTTAAATATAAAAATTAAGTTTAATAAATCAATGTTAAATAATTTTTTTGTGATATCTGTTCATAAAACAAAATATATAAATTAATACTTGATAATTAATTAATTAATGATTATATTTATTTGTTCTTTTTATCCATTTATAATTAATTAATTAATTAATTTTCATAAATTGGTATACAATATTTTTGAAAAAAAAAATAAATGATATAATAGATTAAAAAATATAAAGAATTAGAAGAAGTAATTATTATTTTTTTTATTAACATCCTTCAAATTTATATAAATTAATAAAAAAAGTTTAAAAGCTCTTCACTTTTATCTCATTAGGTTCTCCATATTGATCTGAGGTATATTAAATTAAAAAATATTATTTTTATTATTATAAATATTTTTATACATTTAAATTTCAATTTATTTAAATAAATAATTTTTATTATAGAAATTATCATCATTATTTATTGATTTTTATTAAAATAAAAAATTTTTAGCTATTTTAACTTAACTTAATTTTCATTTCAATTTTTAATTAATTATTTATTATTCATTTTTTATTTTTAAATTTTTTCTTCATTTTTTGCTATTAAAATTTACAGTTATAAAAGCAGTTTATTAGTTTTGGATTATAATATTTTTAATTATAAGAGTTAATTTAAAAAATTTAAGCTCTTTAAGTTTATTTGATTTCTTTTCTTTTTTTTCGTTCATTTTGTTAATTTTATTAATTATTAATAAATCTTATTATTTCATATTTTTTCCTTTATATAGCTAAATGCCATTCAAAAATATAGTGAATTGAGATCACTATTTTTTTGAATGGCTTATGCATTTTATAATAGAATTTATTTCATCATTAATAATTTTAATTTATATTAATCTTTATGATTTTTCAATTAATTTTTTAATTTTAGCTTTTTTTAAAAATTTATCTTCAAAAAAATTTAAAAAATGTAAAAACTGGTATATAATTTGCTTTTTGAAAATTTTTATGGCAACTTACCTATTTAATAAAATATTTTTTCTTCAATATTTAAAAAGTTATAATGAAATTGGCTACAAAGGTGCATCAGGCTTAGGTTCTGGTTTAGAAAATTGCATTAATCTCTCAAATTTGACACTTAACCTTTAGTAAAAACAGTTTATTTGTTTTCGATTGTGATATTTTTAATTATAAAAACTAATTTAAAACAATAAAGCTCTTTTTTCTTTTTCTTTTCATTGTGCTTGCTTTTTTTGTTCTTTCTTTGTTAATTTATTTAGCTCATCCTTTTATTTTCAAATTTTTTACTTTTATTATTAACTAATTAATTAATCTTATTATTTCATATTTTTCTTCATTTTTTCCTTCTAATTAACTATTTTATGATATATTTTTTCTTCAATATTTAAATAGTAATAATAAAATTGGTGACGAAGGTGCATCAGGCTTATGTTCTGGTTTAGCAAATTGCATTAATCTCTCAAATTTGACACTTGAAATTAGGTAAAAACAGTTTATTTGTTTTGGATTGTGAAATTTTTAATTATAAAAACTAATAAAAAACAATAAAGCTCTTTTTTATTTTTCTTTTTATTGTGCTTGCTTTTTTTTGTTCTTTCTTTGTTAATTTTTATATAGCTCATCCTTTTATTCTCAAATTTTTTACTTTTATTATTAATTAATTAATCTTATTATTTCATATTTTTCTTCATTTTTTCCTTCTAATTAACTATTTAATGATTTATTTTTTCTTTATTTAAAAAGTTCTAATAAAATTGGTGACAAAGGTGCATCAGACTTAGGTTCTGCTTTAGCAAATTGCATTAATCTCTCAAATTTGACACTTCACCTTAGGTAAAATAAGTTTATTTGTTTTGCATTGTGATATTTTTAATTATAAAGACTAATTAAATACAACAAAGCTCTTTTTTCTTTTTCTTTTCATTGTGCTTGCTTTTTTTTGTTCTTTCTTTGTTAATTTATTTAGCTCATCCTTTTATTTTCAAATTTTTTACTTCTATTATTAATTTATTAATTAATCTTATTATTTCATATTTTTCTTCATTTTTTCCTTCTAATTAACTATTTAATGATTTATTTTTTATTCAATATTTAAAAAGTTCTAATTAAATTGGCGAAAAAGGTTCATCAGACTTAGGTTCTGCTTTAGCAAATTGCATTAATCTCTCAAATTTGACACTTCACCTTGGGTAAAATCAGTTTATTTGTTTTGGATTGTGATATTTTTAATTATAAAAACTAATTAAAAGCAATCAAGCTCTTTTTTCTTTTTGTTTTTATTGTGCTTGCTTTTTTTTGTTCTTTCTTTGTTAATTTATTTCGCTCATCCTTTTATTTTCAAACTTTTTACTTTTATTATTAATTAATTAATTAATCTTATTATTTCATATTTTTTCTTCATTTTTTCCTTCAAATTTACTATTTAATGATATATTTTTTCTTCAATATTTAAAAAGTTTCAATAAAATTGGTGACAAAGGTGCATCAGGCTTAGGTTCTGGTTTAGAAAATTGCATTAATCTCTCAAATTTGAGACTTTACCTTATGTAAAATCAGTTTATTTGTTTTGGATTGTGATATTTTTAATTATAAAAACTAATTTAAAACAACAAAACTCTTTTTTCTATTTCTTTTTATTGTGCTTGCTTTTTTTTGTTCTTTCTTTGTTAATTTATTTAGCTCATCCTTTTATTTTCAAATTTTTACTTTTATTAGTAATTAATTAATTTACTTTTTCATATTTTTTCTTCATTTTTTCTTTCTAATTAACTATTTCATGATATATTTTTTCTTCAATATTTAAAAAGTGAAAATTAAATTGGTGAAAAAGGTGCATCAGACTTAGGTTCTGCTTTAGCAAATTGCATTAATCTCTCAAATTTGACACTCGACCTTAGGTAAAATAAGTTTATTTGTTTTGGATTGTGATATTTTTAATTATAAAAACTAATAAAAAACAATAAAGCTCTTTTTTCTTTTTCTTTTTTATTGTGCTTGCTTTTTTTGTTCTTTCTTTGTTAATTTTTATTTAGCTCATCCTTTTATTTTCAAAATATTTACTTTTATTATTAATTAATTAATCTTATTATTTCATATTTTTCTTCATTTTTTCCTTCTAATTAAATATTTAATGATTTATTTTTTTTCAACATTTAAAAAGTTATAATAAAATTGTTGATGAAGGTTCATCAGGCTTAGGTTCTGGTTTAGCAAATTGCATTAATTTCTCAAATTTGGCACTTGACCTTAGGTAAAATAAGTTTATTTGTTTTGGATTGTGATATTTTTAATTATAAAAACTAATTAAAAACAACAAAGCTCTTTTTTCTTTTTCTTTTCATTGTGCTAGCTTTTTTTTGTTCTTTCTTTGTTAATTTTTATTTAACTCATCCTTTTATTTTCAAATTTTTTACTTTTATTATTAATTAATTAATTAATCTTATTATTTCATATTTTTCTTCATTTTTTCCTTCTAATTAAATATTTAATGATTTATTTTTTATTCAATATTTAAAAAGTTATAATAAAATTGTTGATAAAGGTGCATCAGGCTTATGTTCTGGTTTAGCAAATAGCATTAATCTCTCAAATTTGACACTTTGCCTTCAGTAAAATAAGTTTATTTGTTTTAGATTGTGATATTTTTAATTATAAAAACTAATTAAAAACAACAAAGCTCTTTTTTCTTTTTCTTTTCATTGTGCTTGCTTTTTTTTGTACTTTCTTTGTTAATTTATTTAGCTTATCCTTTTATTTTCAAATTTTTTACTTTTATTATTAATTTATTAATTAATCTTATTATTTCATATTTTTCTTCATTTTTTCCTTCTAATTAACTATTTAATGATTTATTTTTTCTTCAATATTTAAAAAGTAAGAATAAAATTGTTGATAAAGGTACATCAGGCTTATGTTCTGGTTTAGCAAATTGCATTAATTTCTCAAATTTGGCACTTTGCCTTAGGTAAAATCAGTTTTTTTGTTTTAGATTGTGATATTTTTAATTATAAAAACTAATTAAAAACAACAAAGCTCTTTTTTCTTTTTCTTTTCATTGTGCTTGCTTTTTTTTGTACTTTCTTTGTTAATTTATTTAGCTTATCCTTTTATTTTCAAATTTTTTACTTTTATTATTAATTTATTAATTAATCTTATTATTTCATATTTTTCTTCATTTTTTCCTTCTAATTAACTATTTAATGATTTATTTTTTCTTCAATATTTAAAAAGTAAGAATTAAATTGGTGACAAAGGTGCATCAAGCTTAGGTTCTGCTTTAGCAAATTGCATTAATCTCTCATATTTGACACTTGACCTTCAGTAAAATCAGTTTATTTGTTTTGGATTGTGATATTTTTAATTATAAAAACTAATTAAAAACAACATAGCTCTTTTTTCTTTTTGTTTATATTGTGCTTGCTTTTTTTTGTTCTTTCTTTGTTAATTTATTTAACTCATCCTTTTATTTTCAAATTTTTTACTTATTATTATTAATTAATTAATCTTATTATTTCATATTTTTCTTCATTTTTTCCTTCTAATTAAATATTTAATGATTTATTTTTTCTTCAATATTTAAAAAGTTCTAATAAAATTGGTGACAAAGGTGCATCAGGATTAGGTTCTGGTTTAGCAAATTGCATTAATCTCTCAAATTTGACACTTGACCTTCAGTAAAATCAGTTTATTTGTTTTGGATTGTGATATTTTTAATTATAAAAACTAATTAAAAACAACAAAGCTCTTTTTTCTTTTTCTTATCATTTTGCTTGCTTTTTTTTGTTCTTTCTTTGTTAATTTATTTAACTCATCCTTTTATTTTCAAATTTTTTACTTTTATTATTAATTAATTAATCTTATTATTTCATATTTTTCTTCATTTTTTCCTTCTAATTAAATATTTAATGATTTATTTTTTCTTCAATATTTAAAAAGTTCTAATAAAATTGGTGACAAAGGTGCATCAGGCTTAGGTTATGGTTTAGCAAATTGCATTAATCTCTCAAATTTGACACTTGACCTTCAGTAAAATCAGTTTATTTGTTTTTGATTGTGATATTTTTAATTATAAAAACTAATTAAAAACATAGCTCTTTTTTCTTTTTCTTTTCATTGTGCTTGCTTTTTTTTGTTCTTTCTTTGTTAATTTTATTTAACTCATCCTTTTATTTTCAAATTTTTTACTTTTATTATTAATTAATTAATTAATCTTATTATTTCATATTTTTTCTTCATTTTTTCCTTCTAATTAACTATTTAATGATTTATTTTTTCTTCAATATTTAAAAAGTTACAATTAAATTGATAATGAAGACACATCAGGCTTAGGTTCTGGTTTAGCTAATTGCATTAATCTCTCAAATTTGAAACTTAGACTTACGTAAAATCAGTTTATTTGTTTTGGATTGTGATATTTTTAATTATAAAAACTAATTAAAAACAATCAAGCTCTTTTTTCTTTTTCTTTACATTGTGCTTGCTTTTTTTTGTTCGTTCTTTGTTAATTTATTTAGCTTATCCTTTTATTTAAAATTTTCTTCTATTTTGATATTTATTTAAATTTTACACAAATTTATTATAAAATATTAGCCTAAACAATGAATCATAAAGAATCAAATTAAGAAGCAAGTGTCTTAAATCAAAAAGATTAGTTGTCTTTCAAAAATAATTCTGGTGATAAACAAGTGGCGAAAAAAGGATGAATGAATAAATTTAAATGTTTGAATAATATTATATAATATTTTGAAAAGTTTTTTTAAATCTAAAATATAAACTGATATATAGATAGATTTTATTATTGATTTTATATTTATAAATATCATTCATATTTATTTTTGTAAGTTGATAAATTATTTATAATAAATAAAAAAATTAAATTTACTTAAATAAATTAATTCCTCTTAAGTAACCCTATGGTTTCTCCAAAAATGATCAAATAATTTGAACCTGTTAGTGTTATATTATTTCTTTATAAATTATATAAATGCCAAAAATGATGTGATTACTTGTGTAGTATTTTTTGTTTTATTTTTAGTTTTATTCAAAAAATATTTTAAATTTATCTTCATAAAATAATTTATTTTTGAAATTATAATAAATTAAATTATTAAATATAATTCTATAATAAAATATAAAAATCAAATTTTTTTTTTTTTATTTAATAAAAAATCTATTTCATAATAAGTGGCATGCAAGTCACAAAATTTTTGTATGGCATCTTGCTATAATTAGATATATTATAAATATTACTAAAATTACAGAGCTAAAACAGAAATATCTACTTATAAACATTATTTTTATAATACTTAAGAAAGAACAATAACTGCTAGAATTTTTTCAAATATGACTAAATAAATAACTGTCCATCTCTAATTCCTACCTTATTACTAAGCATGTGTTTTAAATATAAAAATTAAGTTTAATAAATCAATGTTAAATAATTTTTTTGTGATATCTGTTCATAAAACAAAATATATAAATTAATACTTGATAATTAATTAATTAATGATTATATTTATTTGTTCTTTTTATCCATTTATAATTAATTAATTAATTAATTTTCATAAATTGCTATACAATATTTTTGAAAAAAAAAATAAATGATATAATAGATTAAAAAATATTACAAATTAGAAGAAGTAATTATTATTTTTTTTATTAAAATCCTTCAAATTTATATAAATTAATAA
>NW_002476292.1:0-44754 GCF_000189635.1 Tetrahymena thermophila SB210 | reverse complement strand
CAACCCCAACCCCAACCCCAACCCCAACCCCAACCCCAACCCCAACCCCAACCCCAACCCCAACCCCAACCCCAACCCCAACCCCAACCCCAACCCCAACCCCAACCCCAACCCCAACCCCAACCCCAACCCCAACCCCAACCCCAACCCCAACCCCAACCCCAACCCCAACCCCAACCCCAACCCCAACCCCAACCCCAACCCCAACCCCAACCCCAACCCCAACCCCAACCCCAACCCCCAACCCCAACCCCAACCCCAACCCCAACCCCAACCCCCAACCCCAACCCCAACCCCAACCCCAACCCCAACCCCAACCCCAACCCCAACCCCAACCCCAACCCCAACCCCAACCCCAACCCCAACCCCAACCCCAACCCCAACCCCAACCCCAACCCCAACCCCAACCCCCAACCCCAACCCCGTTTATTTGAATCTAAGACTAAAATAAATATGAATGCTTTTAACTATACTTAGATATTCTAAAGAAGCTCTCAATAAATAATGAATGCAACCTAATCTAACTCTTAAAACTAAGAATTGACAAAAATTGAACAGAAGCACCAAATTAAATTAGACATTTCATATAAAACTATCTCATTTTATTAGTTATAAATTCACTTTACCTGGTTTATTATTAATTTCTGGTCTTTTATTTACAAAAATAAAAATGAATACAATTTCTCTAAAATATAAATCCATCTACCTATATGTAACAAAATAATAAATATTTAAAGGATAAAAAAAATTTTGTTTCTAAAAATAACTCATAATTTATCTCCCTTTGCTTTTAACTTTTAATTTATTAAGATTGTTATTTAATTTGGATTTTCAATTCTAGAATTTATTATTTTATTTCACTTTCTAATAATTATCTATAAATTACTACCTGATTTTATTATTTAATTCAGTATTAACCATTAAAATTGGAAGCCATTTTAATTTTTATTTATTTAAAATTTCCTTACTAAATTAAGATTTTTATACTAAAACATATGTAAATCAAAACAAGAAATAATTTGCTTAGTTATTTTTATTATTTATTTATATATAATTAAGGCTAATTTATTATAAAAGAATATAATTTATTAAAGTATTTTTTATTTGTTTCTAAATCATCTATCGTACCACTTGCTTATTTGATTTTTTATATGCTTCCTTGCTTGATTATTAACATTTTACTAAGTTAAGGCGTATTACTATATGTTGTACAGAGATTTTCTAAAGAAGGTCTCAGCGAATAATCAATTAAGTTTTTTACTTAATTTAACTCCTAAAACTACAATAATTGATATAAAGAGAGCAAAAGCGACAAAGTAAAGAAGGCAATTCATATAGAACTATCTTCTTCTCATTTTATTAGTTATTTTGTCAACTTTATCAGCTTCATGATTAGTTTCTTTTACCTATTAATTTAAAACATAAAAATTATTAAAGTTAATCTAAAGTATAAATCCATCATCCTAATATGCAATTAATAATATTTAAAGGAAAAAATAACGGTTTTACTCTTCTATTAATAACTTAAAGTTTATCTCCCTGTTGTTTTAGATCTGCGTTTACTTAGTATCCTATTTAATTAACATTTTCAATTCTAGCATTCATATCTAATAATTGATTGTTTTATTTCATTTTTTAATCACCAATACCGATAAACTACTCTCTGATATTGTTATTTGATTCAGTATCATCATCAAAACTGGAAGACATTTTAATTTTTTATTATTTATTACAAATTTTCTTACTAAACTGTTTCTAAAGATAAATAAGAAAGTATCTCTTCAATTAATCCAAAAATTAATTATAATGCAAAGTTAATTTTTTTTCTTTTCTTTTTTAATGATTTGCTTTACAAAATTAAAAGCGATTGTTTAAGGATTTATTCAGTTTAATTTATATTCAAATATTGAATGAGTAAACATTTTTATTATCATTTATTTAATTTACTTTTTTACTTTTATCTATATTAAAAATTGTCATCAGCCAATCAATAAAAATTTCCTGATAACATTGATCAATCAATTTAATGATTTCTACAAGTAAGACTTGATTTTTAATTTTCTCAACTCTTACTAAAATACTTTGTTATTCGCATTCATATAAAAAAACATCAACAAGCAAACTCTTTTAAACTAAAAAGGATTAAAATATTCTTAACTCAAAATTTTAAATAAATTAAATTTCTTCTTTAAAATTAATTTATTTAAAATAGAGAAAGAAAATTTCAAATTTCCCACTTACTACCATTTCCAAAATACTTTGTTATTCATATTCATGTAAAAAATACTAATAAATAAACAAACACTTTTAAATTAAAAAGAATTAATACATCCTAAGCTTAAAAATTTTAAATAATGTCTTTCAATTTGTTTTTTAAAAAGTATGCTTCAAATTTCTCATTTATTTCCAACAACTTTGAATAGCTAAGGTACTTCTGTCTTTTTGATACCTTTAACAATCAATAGTTTTTCAAGATCGATGACTGTTGCATCTTCAAAGAAATTAGTGAAGTTATCAATAAATTCTTGATTACCCATATTAAGAAGCTTAAGAATATTTTTTGTTTTGTTAAATGATTTCTTTACATTGGTCACATAATTTTATATTGTTTTTGATTACTATTCTTCACTCTTTGCTAAATCAATAAGACTTGTTTCTAGCTCAGTTGCATCAACCATCAATTATTGAACAGCACCTTCTCCAAGGGATTTCAGTTTATAAACAGTGTTTAGGAACTTTTAATTAATTTGTAATGCAAGTTTCTTGAGATAAAAGAAGAGGTAGACTTCTGAAAATTATGTTCTAATAGTATTTATATGGTGTAAAATGAAATTCTTAATCTCCTTAATACAATCATTCGAATCGCAAGCATTATCTATAGCTTACATTTGTTACCAATTTAACTTTGTAAGGCTATTAAAGTTGCTATCAGTGCCCCATTCGATATACTAAAGGTAAAACTCAATACCTCTATTTATAACGTCTGAAAAGATGTTACTTTCATTTTGAATGTCTAAATTATCATGGTATGCTACATCTAATTTACTCTTAATAGTATCTTCCAATCCTATTATATTTTCTTTCCAGCATTCAGATGTATTTATAGTGCATCCAACAAATATTTAAAACTATTCATGATCTCTTGATTTAATTGTGTTGTTGTATTCTTGTTCCATTCTTTAAGTTAATCTTTCTGCATAAAATCTAAGACCATGCTTAACAACCTATATACATCAAGCAAATTTAAATTTAGAATAAAATTAACTAAAAAAATATATTTATACCCTTGACATTTCAATTATGAGTTAGTTCATACCATAACTCTCTGCTTCTTTTATAAATGAATTGATAAAGCCTTACAAATCTAGATATGATTTAAATACTTTCAAATTTTCTTCAATTGAATCGTCATAAATGGCTTTATTAATACATGAAGTTATGTCTTATTTCTTGATATCAGAATAAGGTTATAAATATTATTCAAAAGCTTTGGAAATCACTCCTTTGAAATTAGGGAGTCTTGTTTAAACGAAATCCTTTTTAGTCTTTAGTAGCTCAGCAATGCTGTTAGATTCTTAGTTTTGAGCATCTTACAATGAATTAATTTCATTAATATATTTTCTATACTTTCTTTCCATGTCTTTTGAAATCTTTTATTCAAAAGCAACTGTTGACTAAAAATAAAAAATATATTAATTATCAATAAAGATAAAAAATTAAATATTTTACTGAAAGTGCTAACATGAAAATTTTAACATCAGTGTTCCTGGCATATTTTTGTAAAGCATCAACACAACCTACAAAGGTCTAGCTGCAAAATTCATGTATTAATTTGCAAGAAATTGTCCAATATTCAGGAAAAACTCCTTCCCACTTCTTATCAAATTCCATTATATTTCTTGTGAGCCAAGCAAATCTTCTTTCATGTTAATCTAGAGTTTAATTTTCAGGTTTAGAAAAAGCTGATACGTATGAATTCAAACAAAGTTTGCAAACAAAATCAATAACTTCCTTATAAAAATTTAATCCTAAATTTTCAACTACCATGCAAGCCTCATTCATGGCTTATGCTGTTAAAGTAGTACTTTAATTGTTGAAAGCTTCAAAATCTTCTTTAAGTTACTATTTCAATTCATAAGCTATTTCATCGTATTCCTAATTTTAAATTGGATAAGTTTTTTAAATAAATCATATTAGTTAGTTAATTGCTTGCTAATTTGAAAACGAAAGATATTCTTAGATTTTTTATTCAATAAACAGAAAAAAAAATTTTTGTTAAAAAATATTTTTTACCTTGTAAAGTTCTTGAATTTATGGAATATTTTGGTATTTTTATATGTAGGTAGACAGTTCATTGAATGCAGAGATAAGATTAGCTACTTCCTTATAATTTTTATCGATACAGGAATTACGCAATTTATCAACAGCATTTAACATCATAATAAATTTCTTTAATGCTGTAATAGAAAATGTTAAATTCTTCTTAGCAGTGTCAAGAGATTTAATGTCCTTACACATATCAAACACTAATTCTTCTGATTTCTCTGCCTTCTCTTTGATAATTTAAATTTGCTAAATTACATCTTTTGTAGTTTCATGGGCTACTTTTATTTCATTTTGCAATTACGTATTTGTAAGTGCATGATTATGAATTGATTGCACTAAATCTTCATTCATTGCTTATAATTCTTCTTTGAGCATAGCAATTTCATTATCTAAATGACATAAAGAATTTTCATCAGGAAATCTATTATTGATATACTAAATTGGATCAAAATTATCTCTATCAAAGATTTCTCTCAATTCATAACTTGATAGCTCTCTTTGCTAATTCATTTACTAACTTTATATCTTAATTTAATTTGCTCTTCTAACTAACTAACTACCCTGAATCAAACTAAATAATTAATTAATAGGATTTTATTTATATTAAAATAATCCTGATTAAAAAAATTAAAATGCTTATTTAAAAAAATATATAAAAAAGTTAACTAATTAAACCCATTCCAATCTTTTTTTAAATTATTTTCTTATAAAACACATTCTTTCTTGTTAATACATATAAAAAATCTAACAAATCAAATTCATTCAAATCTTTTGTTAAATTATTTTCTTAAAAATATATATTCTTATTTTATGTATTTTTTTAGTGTAATATTCAATAACTTTAATAAATCATTTTATTATTATTCTAATCATTTATTTTTTGAAAATCATTTTGTTTTTACTCAATAGAAGTTATTTTAAAATTTACTTCATCAATAAAATTATTTAGGTAAATTAATTAATAGATAGAATTATTCATATTAAATTAAAACATAAGTTCTAAATTAGTTTAAAGGGATTTTTAACAATATTGATTTTAAAATTCATAAATTAAAAAAAAAATCTGACTGATTTAGTTTAAATAAATTAAAATATTTCATTAAATAAAGAGAAGATTTTTAATATAATTAGATAAAATTTTATGATATGTTTTAAATAAAATAAGATTTTTTAATTAAAATTAAATTTTATTTAATTCAATAGTAACATTAATAATAAATAAAAATTAAACAAATGTTTAATTATTATAAAATTATATTAACAGAGTGATTAACAAGTAAATAAATTAATTAAATTATTATTCCTTTCACAATATTTGTATTTTAGATGGACCTATTCCCATCATAAATGCAAAATGATAAGTTTCGATTTGTTCATCCAGCTCTTCCTCTTCTTCAGTAATTTAATATCTATTTCCTATGACTTAGTTTTTTTAAGTTGCATGATTTTTTTTTTATTAAAATTTTTGTTGATCCGAAACAGATGAAATAAAAGAATAGTTTTTATCATAATTATTCTATTTAATTTAATCTATTTCTTCATTACTGGATTAATCCATATTATTTATAATATCTATATTCTCTTTATTATCTAAATCAACATTATGTAAAGTATGGATTGTATTAGCACTATGGTTTTCTATTGAAAAAGTCTTAGATGGGCTTTCATAAACAAGATGTAAGATATCTCCTTGAATCAAAGAGAAATCAGTTATCTTTTTTAAATTCTATTTTTAATCTTGATCATGTAGGATTATCCCATCTTAAGAAAACATAAAGCACCCATGATTATTAAATTTTTTCAGGACAAATTTGCTTTCTTGAGTTTTTATTCTTGAAACGATCCCTATTCTCATACAGCCTCTAAGAGCACTTAAACTCTATAACATACATACATTTACCATTAATCTCTGCTCTTATATAGTTGGAATTATAGGCTATTCAATTAGAATCATCCCGTATTCATTTCCAGTTATAGGTTAAATTGTAAACTTATGTGGTTAATCTAGCTCAGATAATCGCTTTTAAAGAGACAATGATCTCGTGAGTATATCTGTAAACTTTAGTTTCTCACTGAAAGTGTATTCAATACTTTAAGCGTTAGAAATCTCAGAATCATCTCTATTATTTAATTCCTCAATAATCATTAATAAAATTTTTTAATGTACTTGTGTCTTAAAATTCTTAAATTTAATTTAAGAAATAAAAATGTTTAATTATAATACTATTTATGTTCTACTTAAATAAATTTCTAATAAATTTTTATGAATTAATTAATATCATAAGTTTTCATATAAGACTCTAAATATTTTAGTCAAGCTTTAATTCAATTTACTTACTTTACATATGTTCTCTTCCAATTTTAAAAATAGATATTTTTAAACTCTTTAAAAAATAAAATAATAAATGTTAACCATTAAAAACTCTGAATATTTCTGATTTAAAGATATAAAAAAAGAATACAATTAATTTTTTTACAGACAAACAAACAACTTACTAATATTGTTAGGTTTTCTAAAATTATTTATTTTTTTATTAACAAGTTAACATAAATACAATTAATTACAAATACTTTGTTACTTTTAATTTGAGGAAATTCATAAAACAAATCTATCTTTATTTTGAAGATTTTTTTTAAGTTTAAACTTCCTCTTTTAAGGTTTTATTTAGTCTTTTATTATTACTCAAGAAAAACTTCCACAGAGCTTAATTTAACTTTGATTATTCGTTAAATCTATTTAACTAGACTTTTATTATTTAATAATTACTTGATGTTCATTTTATTTTATGGTATTTTATTTAATGGGAGATTATTTGATGTTCTTAATTTAAAACTGCTTTTATCTTTTATATGCTTTAATAACACAAGTGTAGTTAAATTTTGGATAATAATGCTAGTATTCTTTAACTGCATCAAAATAAAACCCACACTTACCAAACAAACAATCTGTGTTCTATTAAGCTAAACTGTTAGTTTACTGATAATCTGATTTCTAGTAATGAATAAAATTAGTTTAATAGTCTATAAAATCTTTTATGGGATTTTAAAAATGAGTTGTTTATTATTTGTCAAAAATGTCTTAGGTACTCTTTTTTTTAAAAACTTAACTACCAATTTAATTATTCAGATTAAAAGCAAGCATTTTACTTTTTCGTCTTTCACTTTTTGTGTTTAAAGTTGATTATTTATGATATCTTTCTTTTATGTCTTATTTATCAATTGATTTCAAATTTGTTTTGTTTTATTCTAACTAACTTAAAATATATTTCATTTGATCAATAAAATTTTTTTACATATTGATAATTTCAGTATTATTAGGATTATTACTATTTGTGACATTAGCATAATTTTAATTAATATTTTAGGTGTTATTATTGTTATTACTAAAGCTTTCGATATTACCTTACATATATTATTTCAGTCCGACGTATTATGATTTTTATTAGGATATACATTTATTGATTTCTTCTCCATCAAGGGTAATATTTGTTGATGACAATTGATTATTTTTATATTTTGATTAGTTCAGAGAATGCTAATTTTATATTAATGAGTTGTGTTTATGTCCTCCTCTTTATTTAAATGTTATAAAATCAGAAGTACTGCTTTTTTCTAAAATAGAATTTTCTTCATTAAAAAATTAAACTAAATTTTTATTATTTGCATAATTTGAACAAGTGTTATTTTTTTAATTTTCATGTCCTCTAGTGAAATCTTGGCTAATTAATGAAGCAAATGAATTATGTTTTTCTTTTTGAAAATATCTACTAGTTTAATTCAGAATATCATCATCAGCCTAATTTTTAGTATTTATTTTGTTTTCATCTTCTAAATTTGCTATGCTATTATTTTCTTCAGTAACTTTTGAGCAAGAATTTAATTCATTTTTATTTCCACAACTTTAGCGGCTAGTTTAACTTTTAGAACATAATTTTTGATCATTTTCATCAATACTTTGCTAGCTTGAAGAGTCATCATCTGAGCTTTCACTACTACTATTACTACTCATAGAGTCAGTATACTAAAGTATATCATCTGCAAATTATATGTTTTTAACATTTATTAATGTTTCTGTTTAAAGCTTCTAACGAGTTAAATCTATTTAATATTCATCAGTTTTTTTGTAGCTTTCAATTAGCTTTAAACAATTTATTTTAGGGAGAAGCATAAAAAATTCTTTATCATCATTGTTTTCAAAGAAAGTTGAGGTATTTTTTAAAGAGTCATATCCATCAATTAAGTTTGAAATAACATTATATCTAGCAAGTTTGAGTTTCTTTTTAACTAAATGTATTTAGCTTAGACTTTAAAATTTATTTGTTCTTCTTTTGCTTTTTTCAAAATTTCTTTCTTAATCATAATTAATTGTAAATCTTTTCAAAAAAGCACTTTTATCAACTTACAATGTAATCTAGGGGCAATCAAATATATTATGCTTATATTATCCACAACTTCTACAAGGATACTAAAATCTTTGGTCATTCTAAAACTAATCTCTCAATTAAATATACTTCTCCTATAATTTAAAATTACAATTTTATTTTTAAAAATTAAATAAAATGATAAAAAAGCTAGATTGTTGAAAAAATAAATTAAAAATTAACTCCATTTAATTAAAGTTAAAAACTCCATAGCAAATTAATTAAATTTAACTAAAACAATGATATTATCTTAAATAATTTAAATGGAGCATTTTCTTTTGGAAATAAATTAGATTTAAAAAACATCATAAGTATTTAATAAGTTAAATTAAATATTTTTTAAATTTATATTTTATTTAATAATATTTTATTTAATTATTAAAATAGTGAAAAAAATAGATCGAAAATAATACATAATCTTCCTAATACTGGCAAATTGTATTTAGAAAAGTTTAGTGATCGAAGTATGATACTACTGTTATGCCCTTGCTTCTTATTGAAATATCAGATTTCTACTAAGCCATAAAAATTCTTAAGTCTATAACCTGATTTCCAAACTATTTTTATTTATTTGGAAAATTTTTAGTAAAATACTGACTTTATAATAAATTTACAATGCATATTGAATTTTTTTGATCTTTTTTATCAAAAAAATATTCTGTCTACCCTCTTGTGATAAAATAAAGACTCTCTAATTTCTAACCTCTTTCTATTATTGTTTCTCCAGGAGCAAAGCATCTTTCTTGCATTTTTAAACTTAAAGATTCTATGAATTCTTTACTAAATGTATCTTTAAATAGCCTGCTTTTTTTTATGACTGAACCATAGAATTACTTCATGATATCTTCTTTTATGTCTTTTGAGCAACTGTTCAAAATATTGTAGCCTTTTTAATAATTAAACAATTTGTAACTAATTTTTAAGCTCTGTTTTATTATTTATTTATTTACCTTCCAATATATTTTCTTCTTATGACTCATCAAGATATTCTAGGTACTTTAGCACTCTTATTTGATTAGATTAGTCTATATTTCTGCTATTCAAGTATTTTGTAATAACTAATAACTTTTTTTAAAATTCCTTTGATTTTTTAGAGAGTTCAGTAAAAATTGAACCTATAAAATTAATGCAATAGCCAAATAATCCACATGTAATGAATGAAATGAACACAGAATAAATTATTTCTATAGAATTTACTGGAGTTATATCTCCATAACCTATTGTAACCATTGTTATTGTTATAAAATAAATCGATCTGATATATTAATCGAAAATATTTGAATTTTAAATGTTATTTTTTATGATCCAATTTGTTTCTTCTAATCCACTTTTTACCGATATGTATCCTACAAAATAAAATCCACATCCAAAAATATGAATTACTATCAGGAGGAAACTTATCAACTTAATAAGATCATAGTATGATGAAAGTTTTTATTTTAACTTTCTGTGCCAATCCATTCTAGAAAACTTATCTTTGACCTTTTTTTAAAAATTATTTATATATTTTTTAAAGATTTTCATTTTTATTAATTATTACCGAAGTTATCCGAAACAAAATAGCTAAAAAATTAGGAAATCCGTAGCCAGTCCAAATTCCTAATAACTATACCAAAATGCAGAAGGTATCTAAAGTGAGGAGTTGAGAAACATATTGCTTATAAATTATCTCTCTTTTAAGGACTATTTCTCCAAAAACATAAATACCTGTTTAGGAAGTTAGCAAAATATCAAATAAAGATGTAATGATTTAAATTATTTATATTATATATACAATTTATTTTGGTAAAGAATCACTTTCTCCATTCACAAAGCATAAATAAAAAGGATAAGTTAAAAATATAGCAAAAAAAAAAAGTAAATAAATCAAGTCCCATAGCTTTAAAAATAAATTATTTGGATTGATAATCACAAAGCTTTTAAATAAGAGTCTGGAAAAGAATTAAATAAATGAGCTAAAATATCTTTTTATCTTAAAACTTTATTTTGATATTATATTTTATTCAGTATTTTATTATGTTCTCAAGTTTAGTAGCCTTTCAAATATATTCGAATATCTTTATGTGTCATTTGTCTATTATTAATTTTTAAAGCTCATTCCTTGAGCAAAATAAGACTTATCGTTTATTATTTTCATTTGTAAGTCTGATAAAAAATAAATATTCTAATTTATGAACCCGGTAAGTAAAGTCTTTAAAAATTTATAAGCATAAAAGAATGATAATAATTTAAAATAAGTTGGCTCAAGGTTTTTATCACCATCTAACTAAAAATAACTAGCTAAATTTGAAATTTTTAATCTACTTTTTTCAAGCCGATTATTAGGAGTATTGCTAGTATTGAATTAGCTCCTGTTGATTATTGTATTTATAAAGTTAATATCTTTTTTAGTTATTTTTCTATTGCTAAATCTTTATCTTGGTGTTAAAGCATCTCGTTTTACCATAGCTTACAAATTAATTGGATTAATGTGAGTAGATTAATTCATATTCTAAAGACTATCATCATTTTTAGAGGCATCTAATGCATCATTATAATTAATTTGTAATTATTCTTTTTGTTGATTATCTGTTTTTTGTTAATTAACGATGCTTTCTTATTAGCTTAAAGTAAAAAAATCAAACATATTTTGCTCTTAATTTTCATCTTTATCACGATTTTAAAAAGTTTCCTAAAACACTATTTTCTCATCACTCTACTCTTTTTCATTTTTTTTCATCTGCTTACTTTCAAAAAGCTTTCTTCTATTTTCTATTCCATCTTTATTAATTTGATAAATACTTCTACTATTTATTTTTGAAAAACTATTTGAGAAAAGGTTATTAAAATAAAAAAAAAATACTTGATTAAGATAGACATTAATATAATTTTTGAAGATACAAAGACACTGAATGCAGTTACTCTTAGATAAATAATGGGATTTCAAATAAACAGAAAATAATATATGATAGCGTTTGTTTTTATAATTCTATTTAGTAATGATTTATTTGATATTAATTTATTTAAATCACAAAACTTTAGCTAACTTTCTTACCTTTTTTTTTATTATTATTAATGAATAACCTTTTAATGCCTTTAAACAAACTCTTACTAAAGCAAAATTTATGCAATCAATTTTTAATAAATAATATATATGCTAAAAAATTTTAATAAATAATGTATTATTGCTAGTAAACCTCTCAAATTAAGAATAATAATCTTTATTTATCATACTATTTATAAAATTTTATAATTCCTCTTTATAAATATATTTATTTGTGAAATATAAAACTACATTTTTAAATTGATAAGAATAAACTTTTGTATTTTTTTTTAGTTTCAATTCAAGTTAGTTTTTAAATTTTCTATTGAAATTTTATATCTTTGATATTTATAATATTTTTAGTTTTAACCTATTAATTGTTTTTAATACTGAAATAATATTTTATTTTATTGAAACTTAAAATAATAAAAAAAAACTATTAATTATAAATAATTTTTTGGTATATTATTTAAAAACAATTACCTATCAAAAATAAATATATGTTTTTTGATTTTCTTGTTTCAGTAAGTATTATTTATTGAATCATTAAATTGATCACTCAAAAACAATGCCTTTAAGTAAAAATTCTCATTTATCATGACAATTAATACAACTAATATAGATTTAAAATGGATATGAATAATAATTTAAAATGACTGGTAAATTTTTACAATAAGTTATTGATATTTATACACTTACAAATAACAATTATATACTTATTTCAGCTAATGAATATGGATGTTATATTTTATTTAGATACATTTTTTAAAAGCTTTGTAATGAATATATTAATTAAACTGATTCATGTAGATTACAATAACTTCTTGAAATTTAGATTATAGCTTCTACTTATAGTTAATTCAATAATCTATCTGTTTAAATCAAAAACATTTATAAAAGTAGAATTTTCAAATTTAAGCATTTAAGTAACAAAATTTAAATAAACATGAGCGAAAATAGCAGAGAAAATAGATTTGATGTTTAGTCTCCTAAAATAGCTACTAATTTAGTAATTTTACTTAGTGCCATAAATTTTTTTAACTATTTAGATTACTTTTATAAAAGTAAGTTGTTAAAGATGTAAAAGTTACTACTTAATAGTAAAACCAGTTTAGGATTAAGACATCCAGATCATAATCTCCTTAGAGGACAAATGAAAATTTGGAAGCAATTGATATTAACAAAGAAAATGAATAGCAATAGTAGTAGACTTAGAAGAAAAACAAAGCAGATTAAAAATAAAGTAAGCCATAGAAATCTAAAAATAATTAAAATGAAGAAAATGATGAAAAAGTAACAAAAGTAAAAACAATAAAAGTTGACAAAAAGATTGCAAATAGTAAAGAGAAGAAAAAAATATAAAAAAATAATGAAAATAATGTAGAACAGTAATTGTAATCACCTCAAATAAAATCAGAGAAAGATTATGAAAGCATAGTATTTAATGACTCTTTTAAAAAAAGGAGTGAAAGCAATACAGATTTGACTTTTACAAATTTTTAAAATTAAAGTTAATAAGCATAAAATAACGAACTAATTTAAGCATCTAAATCCAAAAGTAAATCAAATAAGAAGAATAAAGAATATGAAGAAGATACTGATGATGATATATTTAATGGAGGGGTTTAAGCTAATAAAACTAAATCTATAATTAACTTCAAAAGATCTACTTTAAAACAAAACAAATCTAATAAAGTTTTACCATCAATTTAAAAAATGGTAAAAATTTACAAATTATCTAAAAAATAAATAAATTTAAATTATATAAGATGAATACTACTGATGGCATGAGTATGGAGGAAAAAAGAGTTCCATCTAAGACAATAATTACAGAAGGATCTAAAAAAAAAAGACCTGAAGATAAGCTATCTAAAAAAAAAAAGGAGCTAGAAAAATAATTATGTAAAACAAAAACTAATTAACAACATTTATTTATCAATAAATAAATAAAATATTTTTATTTAAAAATAATTTAAAGTGCTCAAAAAAAAGAAGAAAGACATAGAAAGAATACAAAAATAAAAAGAGGAAGAAAGGTTCAGTAAATTTATTTTAGTTTACAAAAGTTAGTAGTAAATTGGAATACACTTTTTAAATAGGAATAGAAAAGTAAAGGCGAAAAGAAGAAGAATAGTATTTAAGTATTGAAAAAGATAGACTGAAAAAAGAGGAAGAAAAAATTGTAGAATTAAATAACTTTTATCATCAAAGGCAAATAAGTCTATTCAAAAAGATTAGACAAAAAGGTATTTATTATTATAATATAAATCAATATTAAGTATTTTTTCATAATAGAGAGTTGGGATTATACTATATAATGCAACAGAGGAAAGTTGAGGCTTCATAATAAATTAGAGCTAGATTCTTACAGATTTTAAATAGAAACAAACCTAACTTTAGATAAATCTGAATCCATAGAATAATATTTATTAAAACTATAATTAGCCTTGGATGTAACAACCACCACAATCAAATATATTCTCTAATTAAAAAATAAAAATCTCTATAGAATTACCAAGACATTGAAAACTACCTAGTTAGACTAAATGCAGAAGAAAAACCGTAAGAAGAAATAGATTGGTACAATAAACTTTTAAATGCCATTAAAGATATTCTTTTAATGAAGCTGTAAGACTTGCATATTAAAATACTCCAAGTATTTATTTATTTATTTATTTATTCATTTTTAGAAATTATTTAGAAAATATTTTTCACTTAATCCTTTAATTTTTATTTGAAATAGTATTCTGATTAATTATAAGAAGAAAAGAAATAAGAAAGTAAAAAATTATTATAATAAAGCATTTATAGTAAAAATAACATTCATAATAATTTAAATAATTAGTAATATAACAAGGACTTGATTTTGCGAGCTTAATTAAGTCAACGGCATTTGAAGAAAGACAAAAAGTCGAAATCACTTAAGAATATGTAGAACTACCGAAAATTAAATACATGTTTTGGATAAACCCTGTCGGAAAAGGAGGACTGAGAATCAAACCTGTAGAATATATTAACACAAAGGTATCTATTGAAGTGCCAAGACCTTATATTCAAAGTAAGGTTTTAATGACAGGATTTTGGATAGATATTGATTATTGTTAAGCTTAATATTCCCATCTTTTAAGCTTAGGTGGAGTTTTTCAATTCTAGCTCTTTGAGCTGCCAATACTACCAAAGATTTACAAAAGTAATTTATTTAAATTAAAAGATAAAATGAAATACAAAATAATTTTAAAATGTGTAAAAATAATTTATATTAAAAGAGAAAGAAATGCATAAAAAATCATAAATAAACAATATTCATTAATTATTTTAAAATTTGATAGAATACATTCTAAAATTTCAGAAAGAAAACAAAGATGATATTGTATAATTATTTTATCCTGACAAAACTATTGACTCTAGGGATCCATCCATTTTTAAGAATTTTGTACCCGTAAAAATATCTTTTCAAGTACCAAAATATATCATACTTGCAGAGACTCTATAGATTGGGCTTTGGGATGTAAAAAAAATAAAAATTTTAAAAATAAGTATTAGTAAATAATAATATCTTGCATTAAGGAAAATCTAGGCTGGCAGACAGATTAAGTTTAAGATATTAAATTCAATGAAGAATTAAGGCAGATAAGTTTTAGTTCTAATAAATTTGTTCCTTTTTCTCTTGTCTAAAGTAGATGTGAAGATTACCCTTATAGGTAGTGGCATATTCGCTCTATTTCTCCTGATAAAGCTAGAATAGATTTAGTCACTAAAAGATTTGCATTTAAATTTTTATTGAGCAAAAATCAAATAGAATTAATTGATGTTAATTAACACTTTTTGTTAGAGAAAATGAAAGGAGTTAAATTATCACCATCTCACTTTTTATAGGTAATTAGTTAATTAATATTTAAATATTTTTTATTAAATGATTAATATAAAGGAACTTAGAAAATGTGGAGTTAATTTAATGCCATAAAGTAACGATGCTATAATTTCTGATCTACTTATAAAAGTAAGCTTTTTTCCTCTCTTAAAAACTTTCTTTTAAATATTTTTAACATTTTATCTCATTTAAAAATGAGATAATTTGAAATTTAAAATTATTTAACCCAAAAAATTAAATTGAATAAAATAAAAATAAAATAAAATTTTATTATGGTCAGATGCTATCTAGTATTTGAAAATCATTAATGAATAGATGAATTATTCAATATTTTATTAGATTTGAATATATTTTAATCTAATACATCGATTTGATTAAATCTTTTATTTAAATGATACTTTTGTAATTATTAGATTTGATTATTTTTCTAAAAAATCTCATTTGCATATTTTAACTTAAAAAATTAATTTAAAAAGGATAAGGACTGTTTAGATAATTGTTTAAATGATATATCAAAAGCAGTAAGTGGTTTTTATTTCAAATCAACAAAATAAAATAAAAGCATAGGTGTCAATTAGCTATTAACATTTGTTCGATTAAATCCTGTAATAAATAAAATATTAAAGTTAGAAAAAAAATTAATAAAAATTGATTTTTAAATAGGATTATGAAGAATCATTCATAGAAAATACTGAAAAAGATTGGATTCTAACAACGTGGTATTCTAACAAAGTAAATATTAATTTTATTAATGAAATATTTAAAAAAATTAAGAACATAAATTGTATATACTAAAGGTCGGCTTTTATAAAGGAAAAGACAAGGAAAAAGACCAAAGCTATAAATATTTAAGAAATACAGAAACAAGGTCTAACTTCTATTTAGCTGTAAAATAGCTTGGACCTGATGCAGATGAAATTTCTGAGAGAATGAAAGAGGCATAAAATTTTGAATTTTGGAATACAGTAAGAGAATTTTTGCATCTTACTTAAGTTTTAGGTTATACATAATGAATTATTACACAACATGAAGATAGTAAAATAAATAAATAATAAATTATTATTTTGTTTCGTTTTTCATTATTTAAGATATATGCTATTTTCAAGAAAACGAAAATTTAATAATAATTTATAAATAAATTACATAAAATCGAGTATATTTATTTCATATATTTTTAAATGGTTTATATACATCATATTACTCTTCATTAATAAAGATTTGTATTTTAAGATCTATCCTCAGAAAGTACTAATATACATTTTTAAAAATCAGATAAATAACTATTAAAAAATATATCATTATTAATTAAAATTTTTATTAAATTATATAAATCAATTTTTATAAAACATTTTATTGATTTTTAGTAAATAAAATATTTTAGATTTACTTACCATCTTATTGAAAAATAAAAAATTTTAGAAGATTTGGAAAAGTATAAATATTTTTTTTTTAATGAAAAGCTATTTATAAATGAAATTTTTTTCATTATTTGATAATCTTCAGTACAGCACTTACAGGTATTAAATTCTTGTGGATGTAGAAAATTAAGAATTTAATTCCTCGATTTGCTATTTCGATTTATTAAATAAATAATTTTATTTTAATTTTTATTATTAAATATATTTTTATGATTTTTTACTTAAAATATGTATTATTATTTTAAAAGAAAATATTTATTATTTAATCAAATAATATTTTCTTAAATATTCTTAAGAAAAAAGAAGTATTAAGTTCGTTTTATAAATTAAATGAAAATATCTTGAAATGAAATAAAAAAAATTTTATAAAATCTCATCAAAATTTCAAATTTCAATCTGAATTTGAGATTTTTAAAAGCTTCAGAAAATTAATTAAGTAAATTTTTTTATTTTTATTTGACTTCAACTTAAATAAAAACAAATTAAAATATAATATAATAATTAATAAAACTATTATAAAAAATTAATAATAGAATTTAAAATTTTTAATTTTATTTTTAAAATAATAAAAAAAGGATTAAATGAATATTTATTTATTATATTGATCTAGTTGAGAGCTTATTCATGAAATGCTATATATATATATATATATTAAAATTAAATTAAATCTAGAAAAAAATTCACTTTCCAGAGAGAATAATTTTCAATAAAATAATTTTAAGTAAGTAATGAATAAGAAATATAAAATGTACTTAGTTCTTTGTTATAACAAATTTTGTGTAAATATTTAAAAATATAATCCTATTGGCGTTTTTCCGTCAAAATATCAAAAATTTTAAAGTATATATTGCATAAAAATGTTTAATTGTTCTATTAAAATAAAATTCTTCTTATTTTGGACTATCAATCCACCATTAGCAACCATTAGCATTTTATGTAAAATTTATTATTTTAATTTACTTATTATTTTGTTTTTAATTATTATAAGGAAAAATTTATTCTTTTATATTGTCAAAAACCAAACATCTTTTCTGTTTTGTAGGAATTATTTGATAAAAATTAAAGACTATTTTTATAAATATTTATTATTTTTTTTTTAATAAAATATGTTTTGTGTTTTTTTTTAAATTATATTTGAATTTAAAAAATTTTTTTTTAAAAATTATTAAAGTGATAAATAACTAAATAATAATATGGAAAGATTAAAAGATATTTTTATAGATAGAGAAAGATAAATATAATTAAAATAATTATATCATACTGCTTTAAAAAACTAAGTTTTTGGTTTCATACTCATATTTTTTTTAACACTTTTAAGCAAACCATAATCTTCTTACTAATTTTTTTATCTTTTTTGAAATGACAAGAACTTTTTATATGATTTTATAACTTAAGTAAAGTTAAACTTTGGGAAATAAAATTCTAATTCTTTGACAATTTCAAATTCTTTACCACATTTACCAAAGATATAATCTTATTCAAAAAATGTAGCATTATCTTGGAAACTCAAATTCTTGAGCCTGCTATGATGTTTATTATTAAAATTAATGTTTTAATGTGAATTGGGATTTATGTATAATCCTTTTATGTCCTGTTAGTATTTAATGCTCTTTAATTTGGATAAAGTGCTATTATTTTAAGTAAAACCTCTGCTACTATTTCTTTTCTAACTTCTGAGTAAATCTTATAACATATTTATTTATTCTTATAATTAATATTAGACTAAACTCACCCTGTGCATTCCTTTTTATTAGATTACTTGGATATTAGATGTATTATGTCCACTTATAGCATTCGTATTCATTATACTATCTTTGTGGTGCTCATCTACAGGAGAATTAGGTTCTTTATAGTTTTTAGAATTTAAACTAGTCCTAGATTATTACCTTTAATCTGGTTGTGTATTTACGATTAAAGTAGTCACTTTTTTCGTCTTGTTACGCGTTTCTCTTCTTTAAATGTTAAATTTTACTTTGTTAGAAATTTACTGCTTTAATTAATCAACTCCATTCTACTCATTTTGTGAGTCGATTGGAATTTGTTTCTATGAGGAAGGAGATAAAGAATCCTCAATCATACTACAATTATTATGATGTCTATTTAAATTTGGTATAGCAATCTTATTATCTGAAGGAACCTAATGGCAACTTTATGGTTCTGCTTCTAAATCTGCTTTACTATGAGGTATGCTTTTTTAGTTTTCATTTCCAAATATAACACTAGTTTAAATAGACTCTTGCTTAGAAATAGACGGGCATCTTTCTTGGTTAGTTTTACTCACTTAAGTTAATTGTTTTAAAGTGTCTGAGTAGTCAGATGAACAAGAAGATAAGCTACTAGAGGTATATTGATTATTATTTTACTCGTAAAAAAGTCCTAATTAAGAGTTGAAAATTTATTTGTCTTAAAAATTGTCTTTATTATCGTTTTCATTCTCATCTTTTTAATTAAACCAATATTGATAGATTTTAGGTAGTGTTTAATAGAATTCTTTATCATTTTATATCTTCAATATAAGCTACTATGAAGCAATAGAATCTTATTTTAAGTTATAGAAATAATTGACTAAATCACATCTTATCAGTTTCAAATCCATTTTGACTTAATAATTTTGTTAAAATGTTTTAAATTTTTTATTTTTTGAAGAATACTTAAATCTATCAAAATATTCGTCTCTCTATTAAAATTGACTGTGATTATATCTTTTTAATAGTTAGCTTTTATTTATTCGGAACGTCACTTAAGGGCAATTAAAAATGGTATGCTTATATTAACCACAACTTTAACAAGGATACTAGTAAGATTACCCATAAATAAATTAGTCTTTAATTTGGCATAGCTTTTCTTTGTCATTCTTTAAATGTTCAAATGTCTCTATAAATTGATTATATTCAATATATATTACAGTAGTAATGCCCTAACTTCTTACTTGTATATCTGATTCAGATTGCGATATAAAAATTTTAAAGTCAACAATCTAGTTCTCATTCTGTTAAAAGAAAAAAATTAAATAAATAATAAAGTTTATATTTTAAATAATTACATCTGAAATATATTTGTTTTCATTTTATGTTTTGAAAAAATATTCAATTTTTCCAGACTTTATAAAGTACAGCTCTTATAAATAGCTCCCTTTTTCTATTATTGTTTCTCCTGGTGCAAATGACTTTTCTTTCATTTTCAAGCTCAATCTGTTAATCAGTTCTTAGCTAAAGTTGTCTTTAATAATTTAGCATTTACTCAAAATTTTACCATAATATTCTCTCAAAATGTCCTCCCTTATACTTTTAGAGCATGTTTATAAAATCCTTTATCCTGTTATTAAGAAATACAATTTAAATAATGATTGGTATTCAACTTGAATAATATTTTTAATGTAAAATTAATTTTTTACCTTCTATATTAGTTTCTTCTTAAGATCCATTCAAGAACTCTAGGTACTTGAGAACTCTCATTTGAGAAACATTTTCTATTTACCTACTGTTTAAATATGACTAGATTATCTACTATTTCTATTACAACTACATTGATTTTTTTTAGATATTCTAAGCAATTTCTCCAATTAAATTTAGTGAAAAGGCAAAAAAACCGCATGTTATAAAAGCTACAATAATAGTATATAATTTTTCATATTAATTAATTGGATATATATCTCCGTAGCCTATTGTAACCATCGTTATAGTTATAAAATAAATCGAATTGATATACTGCTCTATTTTAGAGCTTTAAACTAAGTTTTAGGTTTTGATCCAATTTCTTTCATCGAAAGATTCACTAGAATAAACTCCTACAAAATAAAATCCACAACCAAAAATATGGATTAGTATGATGATATAAAAGACCAATTTGAGGAGGTCATAATATGCTTATAGCTTAGATTATAACTATAAATTCATATTAATCCTTGAAACTTTATCAGCAATCTATTTTTTTTAATTTAATTTATGGTCAAAAAAATTTAATTGAATTATTTTTTAAATATTATTAATTGATTAAAAAATTACTGAAGAATATCTAAAAATAATTGAGAATAAGCAGCAAATATATTTTTGACTAAACACCCCTATCAGAAGAGAAGAAATGCTAATCAAGTCAAAAAATAACCTATCCTAATAATATTTTTCATAAACCTTCTTCCTATTTTTAACGATTTCTCCGAATTCATAAATACCAATGTGAAATCCTAGAAAGCTATCAAATATAATCATACTCAAATAAAAGATCTGGATGTAATCAACAATGATCAATTATTCTTAGGTGATTTCAAAGCTTAAAATAAAAGGATAAACAATAATCAAAAATAAATAAGCAAGCAATGCTATAATATCCCACACAAGTAAATGAATAACATTAGGGCTAATTATTTCTATAGAATGTATGAAAAAATTCATTTTTTTTAAAATAATATTTAAAATTAAATTTTATTTTTTAAGAATCAACTAATATTGCCTATTGTTTTCATCTCTTTTTAACCTTAAATTTTTTATTAAATCAAAAATATTATTCTATTTTGATGGGATGACAATTCTATCTGGCTTGCTATGTTTATATTCATCAGTGATGCTAGACTTATCGTTTATTATTTTCATTTAAAATGCCTGTAAAAGAGACTAATTGCAGTATACATATTTTAAAAGGAAAGACTTTATAAATTTATATATATAAAAGAATGTTATTATTTTTATTTCTTAATCTTACTGCTCTTCCTTTTAATTATCTTTATTATCTTCCTCTCCATTAATTTCTTTTTGCTATTCTTCCTAATGATCAATATCGCTATTAATTATCTACATTAATTTTGATTTTTTAACTTATTTCATTTGTTGAACAGTCAAGTATGAATCTTTTTTATCGATTTAAATAGTTAACTACTTCGATTATCTTCTTTCATTAAATTGAATTTGACTTTGTATTTATTATTACATGGATTCTTCATTTAAATTTTCAATTGAATTCTTTGTCTTAATTGATAAGTTATCAAGAATTCTGTTTTATTAAAAATGACTTAGAGTTTGATCTATTGTTTTACTTGATTCATTTTCTTTATGTTCATAATTCAGGTTTTAATAATAATTTAAATTCGCAATGTTTGTTTTGCTTTTAAATATGCATTCTTCTTCTTCTATTTGACCGCTAGATACATGGTTTATGTCTTATATTTTAAACGAATCTTCTTGAAAGAGTCTCCTTCTATTAAGGACACCATCTTAGTGAATCTAGTATTTTTACCTGTTTAAAATTATTTCAAATTTTCATTTACATTATAAAATGACTCGAATTTATTTACTAAGCTTAAGACTTCTACATTGATCAAAATTCTACTTGTTATATTAATTAAAAAATTTATAAAGCTAAAAAAGATTGTTATTCTGAATTTTTTTAATTTTTTTAAGTTATTAACAAACAATTTATATTATCTAGTAAGAAATAGTTAAATTTTGATCTATCTCAATAATTAAATGAATAAATAAAATTTTATAAAAAGATTGTTAATCAATTAAAGGAAATATATTAATTATTAAATATATGATTAAATTAATAGCTCTTTAAAATTTTAATTCAAGTTAAAAGAATAAACATTCCTTTAATAATTATAAAATTATATTGATTACTTAAAAATAAATCATGCACTTAAACAGAAAAAATTAAATGATTTCTAAAAATGAAATTACATTTAAAAATATTTATATAAAATTAATCAAGTACAGAATTTATCAATAATCACTTTTAAATTTATTATGGATTTGCTTAAAAAATGCCTTATTTCTTCTAAAAGAAAGTAGGTCTCTTATTGCGATTTTGATTATTTTAATTAGCTGCTATTTAGTTCAAAGATGTATTTGCTCTGTTTCTCTTTAATCTTGTTTATTATTATAGTTTTTTGTAAGTTTTAATAACTGTGGAAAAGTTTTATTTAGGGTAATAATTTTAGTACTCTTTATATTTTTCAAAGCCAATACCACATTTACCAAAAAGTAAACATTAAGAAAGTTAATTATTTTTGAAAGTGCTATCTCGAGTAAAAGACTTTTTTATTGATTAAGTTTTACTTGCTCTCTGATGAGTAAATTCATTATTTTTTACATTGAAATTTTTCTTATTATTATTTAATTATATTGAATTTTGAGCCTAATTACCTTTTTAAAGATCTTCACATATAGAAGTCCTAATCAGTTCTATTATATTTTATAAAGCAGTATGCTAAATAGCTTTATTTTCTAATTCATAAGTACCACTTCTAAAAATATCTATTTCTTTTAATGATCTTGTCAAGCTGTTTCTTGATTAGATTTTTTTATCAGATGGATTAATATTTTTAGGTAAATTAGTCTTTTGTTTTTCTTATTTATTTCTATTAAATTTACTTTGCTACTAACTCTAATTCCTATGAAATTCTTAATTAGTTTGATGTAAATCTTTTAAGCTAGTAACTTAATAATAAGGATATACATCTTATGCTAATTCGCCCTCTTAATTTTGTGCCATAAATTCCTCTTAATTTGGTATTTAAGTATTACTAAGCTTATTTGAGAGGATACTTATCTTTTTTTCTGAAGGAATTTATTAATCACTTGTAAAAAGCCTCTACTAATCTTATTGTTAAGCTAAATTAGCTGTTACAATCTTTTTTTATTCAGTAATAAGATTTACTATCTATGAATTATTTACTTAAGATTATGGATTATCCATAGACTAACTCATTTTCTAAAAGATGCTAACATTATCACTTTCATCGTTTTCACTATTGCTTGAAGTAAACTCTATTTCTTATTATTTAAACCTTTTGACTTTTTTATATTCTAAAGTTGCATCACTATAAAAGCAGTAATTACTAATTTAAGTTACATCCTAATTATTTAAGTAATAATCTATATTTATTCTTGGTACATTCAGAAGAAAGGCTTTATCATCTTCATTATTAGCCAATTCTTCAAAATTTAATTCTGGATAAGCGATTTAATATTACATTTTAGCTTAATTGCATCGAAAGGATTTTAACGATTATTTGATTAATTAACTAAAAGTTAATGTATTAAATTGACTTTTATCAGATATTTTGTGATTTCTAACATATTGTTGATTTCTTTCTTAATATACATTTTCTGTATATTTACTTAAAAATCTCATTTTACTTACCTTGTAGCTAATTTATGGACAGTCATTTAATACATGTTTGTACAACCCACAACTCCTGCATGGAAACAAAAATATCTAATCGTAAATGAACTAATCCCTTAATTGCTAATATTTTTCCTATCAGTTAAATGAAAAAAAAAATATCTAAATTATTTATAAAATTAATTTTACCAAACTTAAAAAATTTATTTTTATTGTAAAAGTTATTTATTACCTTCTACTTTTATATTTGTTTTACTATGAAAAAGGGGGCAATAGTTTTAAAGCTTTAAGATAATTTTTATTGCCACTACATAAAATTTCATTTGGTTTTTCTAAAACAAGGCATTTAATTTTAAAATAATATAAAGTTTAATGAGTTTTTACTTTATCACTTTAAAAATTTTAAAGAGTTTCAATAAAGGCAAAGTGATCTATATATGAAGCCAGTGTAATCCCTCTGCTCTTTAATGATAAATCTGATGGCTATTAGCTGAAAAATATTCTGATGTCAATAGTTGTATTTTCGTATTGAAGCTTTATTCAAATTGAAAAATAATTAATATACTATAGATCCTCTTTATTTAAGACCAGGTTAAAATCAAGGCTAGTCTCTTAAATAAACATATTTTTTAAAATTAAGGTCTTGGCCTTTATTTAAATTGCCCTTAATTGATAAGGGTCTATAGAAAATTTATATTTTCAATAAACTTAAATGAAAGAAGTAACAAATAAACTACTTCAATTTTATTTTTTTGAGAATTTTTGTTATTAAAATGGTAATCAATTTCCCCTTTTGTCACAATAAATAGCTAGGAAAGCTTTTCCCCTCTTTCAATTATCACTTCTCCTGGAGCAAAAGTTCTTTCTTTCATATTCAAACTCAAAGCATCTAAAAATTCTTTGCTAAAAATTGACTTCAATAAAATACATTTTTTTAATACATTTCCGAAATATTCATTTAAAATATCATCTCTTATTTCTTTTGAGCAAGATTAAAGAAGCCTTTAGCCTATTAAAAAATGGAAATAAATATAATAAAATAGATTATAATAATTTACCTTCTTTAATATTTTAATCTTCATTGTAATTTAGGAATTCAAAGTATTTTAAAACTCTTATTTAGGAACTAAAATCGATATTTCTGCTATCTAGATATTTATGAATCTGAAATTATTTTTAATTTAAATCATCTGACTTCTTCTTTATATCAGTTAGAATAGATCCTATAAGATTTAGTGAGAATCCAAAAACAAAACTAGTAACAAGAGATATAACTATAACATAGAGTTTTTCATATTAATTTACTGGGTATATATCTCCATATCCAATAGTGACCATTGTCACCATTATAAAATATATTGAAAAAATATATTGCTCCTAAGTAGACTTATTCTATAAATTACAATAATTGATCCAATTTTATTCTTATTACCCATAGCTAACAGATAATTTTCCAGTTAAAAAGAATCCACATCCACAAAAATGGATAATAAACAATATCACAAATGCTAACTTAAAAATATCATAAAAAGAAGAATAATTAGATTTCAAAGCCAATTCCATTATTACTTTTTAAAATTTTCCTTTTATCTATTTAAAAAATTAAATTTATTTATGAAAATTAAAATAATCACAATCACTAAATTTTTAAAGTTTAACTTCTTAAAAAAAAAATTACTGATTTTTATCTAAAAAATAGAGAAACAATGCAAAAAAATTATATGTCAGTTATAATTCCTGATAGTAGAGAGCATATACTAAGGATGTCGTAAGCTAATCTCTTATTGGTATATTCCAAAAAAATTTTTTATCTGTCCATCACTATTTTACCAAATTCATAGATTCCAGTATGAAAGCCAAGAATACAATCAAGTATAGTAACAAATAAAGAAATTATTTGAAGTTTATTTAAGATATCTGATGAAATTAAGCTTTGATAACTAATATCAAAAGGATAAATTATCAAAAAAACTATCTAAAAAATAATAAATAGCAAATCCCATATTAAAAGGAGGAATTTATTTGGACTTATTATAGGTATGGCTACTAATAAATTTTTTAAAAAATTAAATAAATGGGATTAAATATTTTGAAAGAATTTTTGAATAAATGATTATTTTTATTCACATTTGGTTTCATTTTAGAATTTTATTTTATTATCTCTCAAATATTTAACTTTGTCAAATATATTTTTAAAACTAATGCTATTATTATTTCTACTTAAAACTTTTTTATTCTTTTCCATAAAAACTGTATTATCATTAATAATATTATACTGAACCATAGATAAATATGAGACATCTCTTTAAATGTACCTAAGAAGAAATTCTCTTATAAATTTGTAAACATATGAAAAAGTTATTATTTTTTTGTATTGATTCTGCTCTCTAGGAGGCGCACTACATTAAAATTCTGGTAACTTAATTTACATATTTTAGTTTTATTCATTGCTATTGCTTAATTTTACATAATCATCTGAGGATTTTTCTAAATTATAGGAGTTGTTTAAGTTAGAATTTTTCTAAACTTTTAAATTTTAACTAATTAATTTCAAGCTTAAATCATTTTTCGATTATCTTTTTTGAATCGTCTCTAAAATTGTACTAGAAGCTTTAGGAGTAGTACTCATTTCTACTTGTTTATTTTATCCGCTTATCTGATTCTTATTTATTAATGAACTTAAATTCAATTATGTGTTATTAGATGTATTTTCATCACATTAATCTGTTTTCTGAATGCAAAAATGTTGATTCTATTCTAAATCTTGATTAATAGTGCATACATTAGAGGTATCTTAATTTATAAGATTATCTTCTAGATAAAGATCATAAGAACCATTAAATTATTCGGTATTTGTGTTATATTCAGTTAATGAATAGCTAGTTTTTGCTTTTTATTATATTTTATCTTCTTCAAAATATTTCCTTCTATTAAAAGCTCCTTCTAGGTTTATATTATACATTTTTATTCTTATTTCTTAGTATTTGTTTAAGTCTACTTTTCGATCTTCTGAATAAAGCTATTAGTTAATTAAAAGTTAAACTATTTAACTAAAACTTAATTCATTTATTGTAAAAAAAAAATTAAATAAATTTGAGCTTAAATACACATCAATTAATTATTAATCAAATTTTAATTGGTTAGCAAATTAATTAAAATTTAGTTTTCCAATAAAAATGATGTATTTTATTTATTATTTTAGAGTTTTAAAAATACAATTTTTAATGAAAAATTAATTTAAATACAATAAAAAATTTACTCAATTATTATTTAATTACCTTATTTAGTTATGGTTTAAAAAATAAAAAAAATTTAGTTCAAGAATTTTAATTTGATAAAGATGTTTTAATTAAAAATAGACTACAAGAATAAATTTATTGATTAATAAATTTTAACATAAAAAAAAATAGATAAATCCTGTAGTTATTTTTAATAACAAAAAGTTTTAATAATTTTATAAAATTTAAGTGAAAATAAATTTCATAAATATTACTCTAATCTTGATAGAAGTTATTTATAAAATACATTTATTATTTAAAAACTGATAAAATGACAAAAAATTTATTTTTATCAGGCTTTAATCATCAATAGAAATTAAAAAATAATATTCTTAAAATTTTTTATTTATTCTTTCCTTTAATATTTTTTATTATTTACTTTATTTAGTGTTTATTTAAATTTTTATTATTCATTATTTATTATATATTTTTTATTTGTTTGCTTTTATTTTTATTATTTATTTGCTTTTTTATTATTATTTATTTAATTAATTTTATTTATTTATTTTTTTATTTATTTAATTATTTTTTATATTTATTTTTTATTTTAAATTTTATTTTATCTAAAAAAGAGATAAATCGGAGCTAAAAGTTAGAGCTTGTAATAAAAAATAGAAAATTTATTTTATTTATTTATTTATTTTGATTATTCCGTACCACTTCCATCAAGATTTTTAATCATTGATTTAATGGATTTTCGGGAGAGTATTTAAAAAATTAGAAATCAAATGGATTTTTGAACGGGGCTGCGGTTAAAAGTAAGAAGCAGTAAAACTATATTTTTGCACACACTTCAAGTGATTGAAATGATTTATTAATTTTAACTGCCTTCTTCTTTTGGAGTTTTAAAAAATTATTTCCGTTTGATTTCATCTTTATTAGATCTCTCTTTTTTCCTCTTTAGAAATGTTTCTATTTTTTAATATTTATCAAAATTTAAATTAAGAATTTTGCTTTTCTTTTCTTTTATTTTATTTGAAAAAATTTATTCAATAAATTTTAAGAAATATGAATGTGACTTTCTTTTTTATTAATGAATGAATAGGTTTATATTAAAATAGACAAATCTCTTATTTTGTTGTTATTAATCAAAAATTAAGGCTGAAGGGATTAAGCTTAATTTGATTGAAAGAGGGGCTATTAGCATATCTTCTTGTAAAAGAAATTAAAAAAACTAACATATTGATAAAAAAAATAAAAGGATATAATCTAAATTTTGTGAATTAATTCCATATCATTTATTTATTGTTTAGAGCAATCAATAACTCATAAACAAAATTAAAAGAATAAAATAATTTGATTTATTTGCTTGTTAATAATTTAGTAATTAAAGTATTTAAGATATTGTGAGATGTTTAAGCCATTAAAGTTAAATGAATTCTTGAGTGAAATAACTCAAAGAGAGCCAAGTTTTAAGTGCGTATTCTTATCTAGCAATTAAGACGGTATTATTGCTACTAACGATTGGAATTAAAAATCATTTATTAGCAACATGACTGCATTATGGGAAGAAAGTATATTTGTTGGATAATTCTTAAATAATGATATTGCTGCTGAATAAGAAGAAATGGGAGAAGAATGTCTTTCTATGAATGTTTCAATCTAGACTCAAATTGTTCATCACGATAACGGAACTGTTATTCTTTAAAATATTTGCAATAATTTGTTATTCGGTGTTTGCTCTAAAAAAGATCCTAATCACGCAATTTTACTTCAAAAAGCTTAAAACATTAAGAAATTAATTGAAGAAGAAATAAAAAAGGCTTCTGCAGCTTGAAATAAACTATTTTAAAGTTCTAGTTTAAAATATGTCAAACAAATACCATTTATATATATAATTAGAATTTAGGGCTAATATTAATTTAATAAAATAAAGCTAATTATAGATAAACCATTTAATAAATTAGATTATAAATAAATATATTTTTACTTATCTTTGCAAAATGTATATCTTCAAATAGTAAGTATTTTCTTTTAAAAAAATCTATTTTCCTTTTTTTGCAATAATATATTTTATCTTTTTTATTAATTTTTCTCAATTATTAAAGATGTGTGTCATATAATTCAATTAAATTCCTATTCAAAAAGATAATTTAATATCATAAAGCAACCATTTTATAAAAGTATCCACACACACCTTCCAATTCAACAAAGATTAATTAATTATAATTACTTTCTAAACCAAAAAAGTTTTTGTAAGTTAACAAAATAAAAATTAATCATATTTCAAATCAAAATATTAATAAATTAAAAAAATCATAAAACTAAAAAATGATAAAAAATATTATTATTAAAATAAATAAATTGTTTTAAAATAAACTTTTTTTCTTTTTTTGAGAGATTAAATTTTTAAAACACCTAATTAATTAATGATTTATTTATGTTAGTAATTACTTAATTTTTAAATATTTTTTTATAAAATATAGATTTAATCTTGAAATCTTCAAATTTTATTTATTATAGCTTTCTCATTTACTTTCTTTCATTATCATAATTTTATTTTTTTTTAAATTTTAAATTCTAATAAAATTAACACCTTAATCAAAATTAATAATTAAATTTTTAAAAAAATCTAAAAAATTAAAGCGTTGTTTTCAAAAAATTATTATTATTTGAAAAAATATATATGATAAGCATAAATGGAAAATCTCATCTGATTTTCGGATAGGATTATTAGGAAAAATGAGTCAATTTTTAGAAGTTTTTTAAAGCTTTCGGAGAAAAATATTATAATCATAGATTGAGTTTTGCATCATTTTATTTGTGAAATTATTATTTTTTAATAAAGATATATTATAAAAACCAAAATTGATTAAATTTGGACAGAAAAGTATACTCCAAGCAGCAGTGAGTTATACATAAGAAACTAAAATAGTTTTGTTAATTATGGAATGGTTGCATGATTGGGTTGCAATTAAAGATAATAAAAAATAGGTTAAATATTTATTTTTCAATACAGCTTATTGTATACCTAATAATTCAAACAATCTCAAAATGAAAAAACCTGCTTATTGAGTATGCAACATCAGTCAGACTTATAGCTAAGTTTATGGGATATGAAATAAGAGATTGGAATGCTTCAGACGAATATAATAAAAAGACTGCTAATTATATACTAGGAGACCTTAAATCTAACTCTATTCTAAATTTGTTAAAAAGAAAAAAAAAAATAAATGATTAAAAAAACAACCAGGTTGATGATGAAGTCAAAGTTAAAACAAACAAATATTCATAATAATAATGGATGAAGTTGATGAAATGTCTTCTTGAGATAGAGGTAATAACCAAGCTATTAAAGGCGCTATCAAAAATACTCATGTACCAATTTTTTTATATGTAATGACAGGATAAATCCTAAGGTTAGGAGCTTAACAAATAACTGTTATGATATCAAGTTTGTAAAGCCAGAAAAATATGAAATGGATGAAAGATGTATGTTGATAAGAAGGATTTTATGATTTAGATTTTGATATCTAATCATTTAAAAAAATATCAGAAAGGTTTGGAAATGATATCCGTTAAACATCCAATTTTTTAGAAATGTATTTTAAGGTTAGCAAGAAATTATAAGTTATTAATTCTAAAAAACTCTATTCAGGTTAAAAGGATACTACAGTCATTTTAGAGTCCTCGACCGACTTAGTTGATGTAGAGCTAAAAATTCTAAAAATATCTTTGAGAGAAAGATAGAAATAGAGGCCGTTTTAGATTACTTAGAGTATTATAATATTAAACCCTAACAATTAAAGGAGCATCTTAATAATTTATAACACCCGAAAAATAATTATTATTGTGTTGGATCTAGCCTAATAATGACAAAATTAACAAAGAAATATAACAAAAGATATATAGATAGCAGAAACAAAATAAGAACACAAACAAAACAAAGCAAATCAGAATCTTCTTATCGTAAGTATGGTTAAAATCTAGATGATTTAGTCTATTCAGATACAGAAAAGCTATAATAAGATAAAAATGGGATGTTGACGAACCTTAACTAGTAAGATGAACAAGAAAAGCCAAAGCAAAAAAAATAATAGAAAAATAAAAGTAAGGCACCTAAAACAAAAAAACATAAATCTAGAAAAAGCTGAAATAATTCATTAACAGAAGAAATCAATGAAGATGAAGATAGTTTAAATTAATTAATAGTTGATGACACTGAAAATGATGATTGATTAGATGAATTATTAAAAAAGAAATATTAAAAATTTGTAGATCATTTATATATATAGTAGATCTATCACAAATATCGACGAGTATTAAAATTTTTTCCCTTTATTATAATACCCATGTTAAAAAATTAATATTAAAATATTTTAGTTTTCTTTACTAAATCAATTTAAAGTAAAATTACCTTTAATATTTAATTATATTGTATCAATCTAAAAATAATTTAAAAAAATAAACATTATTGTGATTTATATTTATCTAAAAATAAACTATTATAAATAAAATTAATAATAATATTAATGATAAAAGAAAAGATTTTAATTAAAGATAATTTTATTTAGTAATATTCTTATCTAAGATAAAAATTTTTATATACTAAAGAGCTAAATATTAACTAAAAAGGCTTAAATAAAATCAATCTATCAATCTATTTTTATGGAAATATTTTTATTTTAAAGTTGACATCTATTGATATAAAATTAGCTTTTTTATACTTTTAACTATAAAAATAAAAAATTATGTTCGATTAATGTAATTTAAATTATGTTTTTGTTATATTTTTAAATTATCATGATCTTTCCCTTTATTTTTATCATAGACTTAAATATTTTATATTTACGAAATATTGAAAAGGGCATCTATGTCATTATATCAAATTTTTAAGTTATTAAAATTCCTTTAAAAACTAAGTAAGAAAGAGTTCTAAAAAATAAATGACTTAAAAGTTAAAATTACAGAATTTATTTTATTAATTTATCTTCATTTTCCTTTATCCTATTTACACTTTGAAAATAGAAAATATTTAAAAAAAGCTGTAAGATTTTAAGGCAAACTCACTTTGAAAAGTTACATTTATTGGACACAACGCATAACTTTAATTAAAAAAGTTTTAATTATAGCATCTATTAGCAAATATGATTGTGATATAATGATTATTAGAATTGTAAGTTATCATTTTTTAGCCATAATTTATTAGATAGTATTTAGAATTAAATTGTAAATGTAAACTCTAACTTTTAATGAAATTTACATCAGTTTTAATATTATTGATTTAATATTTATATAAGTAAGTAAGGCCAGGCAGAAAGTTTAAAATTTGATAGGGTTAGATAAATTAATTAAACTTTCTTTAATTTCTTACTCTAACTATGAAAATAATAATTGTTATTATAATATTCACCAAATCAATAAATAGGAATTAAGTAATCAAATAAATTATCTGAACTCTCTAGTTTACGAAATATTACTAATCATAATTACATAATTTTAACTCAAGGGTATTGTTATCTATATCTATATCTGTAATTGTCATTAATCAAAATATATTTTATAATTTCATTGGAAGAATGCAAATTGCTTAAAAAACTCTAGCTATTTCATTATGTACTTATCATTTAAAAAAAAGATTTGCCATTTTTTATTTAGATTTATATTCTTTATGAAAAACATCCTTATAAAATAAATAGTATATATAAAAAAGGTATAATAATTACTTTTGTTACATTTAACATTATCCTAAACATTTAATAAACATATGAAAAATGTTTTACTTATTTTTTTTCACAGCTTCTTATAATATATGTTAAATGGTAAATTATGAAAATAGAAATATTAATATTAATACATAAATTTTAAAGCAATAACCTATGAGACGAAGAAACAATTTATATCCTAAATGTATATTAAATATGGATTATTATTATAATTTACTAAGAAAGGAAAAACCTAACTAGCTTGATAAAAATAATCTTTTATTAAAACATTTAAAGCAAAAAATTAGTATTTCTCTATTTTGGTAAGTATTCATCATTTAATTAAAAAAAAATAAATATAATTTTAATTGCAATTATATCATAAGTAACTAAATACAAATTAAGAAAATCTAATCAAATGATATTTTGTAATATCAATTTTATTTTAATCATATTTTTTACAGCAAGCACTCCTTAGTTAATGCTATTCATATTATATTTTTTGTTTATTTCGACTTTATTTTAGTTTAGATAAAAAAGATAGTAAGAATGAAGAATACATATAAAATGCTAGGCGAAAAAAAGAAAATAAATACAATGAGGTAATGTTAGTTAATGATTCTGAAAGTTTAGTTTATGGTTTGTAGTATCAACGCATATATAATTAAGCTTTTAATTATGATATTAAAATTGGATTAAAAAAGATAGTTTTCAAATATGATTAGATCTTTTAATTTCCTTATCTAGATTAAAAAATTCTTTCTTTAATAATAAAAATTTATTCGATTGGAATGAAATAAGTTAAAGATTTTCTATTATTTTCAGAAAAGCTTTTATCAATCACAATTAAAGTAACTAATTGAAGGAAAGAAAATGAGATGCAATGATAATTCATATATATAATTTCTTTTAAGTTTTTTAGAAATATAATTTTAAAATAAACATTTCATAATTAAAGCTAATGTTAACTTTATTTTAATTTAAGAAAGTAATTTTTGTTTGGAAAAAAATGGTAAGATTCAATCAAATTATGAAATTTTTTCTTATTTCCAAGCTCATCTTTAAATATCATAGATAAACATAAGAAAAAAGATTTAAAGTAAATAGCATTGGTTATTTTAAAATATTTAAAATTTATATTAAGAATAAAAATGTATAGTTTTTCACCATTTTAAAAAAATATAAAACCATATTATTCAATTTTTTATTTGATAAATGTGGAAGCTCCTTCGCAAGGTTACAAACATAAATTGACTTCAAGTTCTAGTTAAATTTGATAATTTTAATAAACTGCCAATATAATTTGCAGTAACCTATTATTTTTCTGATCAAAAGCTTAATTTTTTTAAATTAATTAATCTAAAACAAAGAATACCATTCTTAGATTTATAAATTTCAGACATATATAATTATTTTTTTCAAAGATAAAAGTAATCATAAAATATTTTATATGTTTACTTAACTAGTAATTAAAGCTTAGGCGGTCCGTATGATAATATACTAAAATTAAAAACATTTTTTTACATTTTGAAGAATGAGTTTCTATACCAATTTAATTCAATTCAAAAGTCTACAAAATCTGTAATTATAATCATCATAAGTAAAATATTTAATTCCAATACGATGACGTGCTTATTTAAAACTTTAGAGAGTAAAATTTTCAAAACATCAGAAATTAATAATCTCAAGTATTTGTAAATTGTAAGATCAAATAAAAAATATTCTAAAACAAGAATATCTAGAGACAAGCTTCATATTAATTTTGAGCTATATTATAAGAAGATGAAAAATGATAACTTAAATGATGAATTAAATAAGATATCTTAATTTAAAATTATTTTTATTTAAACAACAATATTTTCATAAATAATAAAAAGAAATAACAATACAAAGGCAGTTTATTTAAAAACAATAAAAAAGTACTTTGTCAATAAAAGTAATTTGAATGGATTTTATATTAAAATTATAAAAGAATTACTTAAAATTTCAGAATATGATGTATTAATATAAAGTTATTAGTTTTTTTTATAAGACTATTAATAATAATGACTATGAGAAATAAAAATAAAAATATTTTATGTGTTAAAAATAATCATTTCGCTGCAATTTTTTATAAATTTAGACCATGTTTCAATAAACATTTTATAATACACATAATATACTAATATTTTATAAATTATTGAATAAATTATTTATATTTTGATCTATCTCTAAGTTTTTTAATGAAAAACAACCAATGAAATAAAAGAGTTAAGATAATACCAAAAAAGTATATGTACTAAAATCCAATATATTGGTATTTATTCTTTAAATGTGTATCTTCTTTTTCTTTTGATGCATTTTACAAAATGAAGTCAATAAAATAAAATTTTAAAGAAAATCTTCCTTTTATAAATATATATATTTTAGATATAACCACACATAGTAAATTAAAAATTATTTGATTGTTTTAGTTAAGCAATCGTTACTAAATTTTATTTATTGATAGGATAGTCAAAATCTTTTAAGATTCATATTTTATGAGATTAAATCACCTTTTTAAATTTAAGCTGTAATCTCGTTTAATTAAATATGAGTTTGCGAAAAAATTTACAATTTAAAAAATTAAAAAAAGGATAGGGTTAGATATTTTGATTAAAAGAATTTTCTATAAAAATTTATACTTTTAATTAAATTAAAAGTGTAATCAAAACAATTGATTATAATAAAAAGCCACAAAACATTAATTGCAATTTTAGTAAACCAAAGATATTTCTTAAAATCGAACATGGAATATTTCTATTCTCAATCATATTAATAATATATATAGAAAGATATAAAATGAAAAAATGGTTAAAAATTTTTACAAACTAAGTTTTAAATAACACAAATACTAAGCTGGAATAAACGATAATATAATTTTATTTTTTAGAGTTTTATTTCCAAAAATTGGAAAAGTTCAAAAATAATTTCTTTTTTTAATTTTGTTTTTATTATATAAGGGTATTATTAATTTTTATGAATAAAAATTATAAAAATCAAATAATCAACGATAAATATCGACTGTCATTTTTGTTGAATATAATTTTTTAAGATTTTATTTTAGCTTTTGTTAATTGTGTGCAATAAGAAAAATATTTTAATTAAGGGAATATAAAATGAGAAAGCATGAAGAAAATTTTGTTTAACCAAACCTATATTTTTAAAAAAAATTATTTGTTTTTTCCTTTTAAAATGATATTTATTGATTTCCTTTCATTTTATGAGTTATGTAAATACTAAAAAGATGAAAAATAATTGTGATATGTTTATTTAGATTAAACTAATTCTATTTTCATTTCAAATATTACTTATCATTCATTTTATAGAAAGTTAGTAAAAGGACAAAAAATGAAGAAATAAAAAGCTAAAATATTTAGGTATTTTAGTATTTTATCAAAATATTTCCTCTAAAATATCAGAGAAATCCTTATCATTTTAAATTATTTAATGCCAAAATAAATGGTACTATATGGCTAATATATCTTATAGAACAGTACTTAAATAATGAAATAAAAAATTTGTTTAGTTTATATCTTTGCACCTACAAAAGCTAAAGTATTCAAAATCTAGCAATAGACCATTGTTTTTTTCTTCTAAATCCTATTATATCAAATTGCTAATTAGTGATAAATTTTATAAAAATTCTTTTAAGAAATATATTTTTATGAACAAAAAATAATTGTCATAGTAAAAAAGAAATTTTCTCTTAATGTGTAATGAGCATGTCATATTATTAAATTTAAGTTTGTTTTTAAAATCCTAACGTAAATACTCCATTTAAAATTATAATCTTTTCTTAAGTAAAAGTGTTATTTAGTCAGTTTACTGTTTACACAAAACTATTAAAAAGTCAGATGAAGAAAATCTTTTATTCTTACAGTATTTAACCACTTACAAGAAAAAATAAATGAATCTTGTTTAAACTGAAATTAAGATTAGTGTAATTAAGTTCAAATAAAAAAAGCACTTTTAATAAAATAATAGATTGTAAATACTCAAAATTTAAATTTATACGAGCAAAATATTTTTAATAAATTTAAAAAATTAATGATTTTTTTAATCATAGAAATATATGCTAGATGTTGTCATAAATTATCAAGGATTCATAATATATCTTTTATATAAAACTTGTAACGCAAAATATTTAATTAAAAAGACAAATTATATACATAACGCATACATATAATTATTAGAGGGTAAGCATTAATCTAATAAAGTTGAAAGTTCTGTACTGTTATTTAATTCAATTTTCATAATGTAATTAAGATTTGTATGGTGATAATAAAGTGTAAAAACATAACTATTCTTCCAAAAAAAAAATTATAACAATCAAAGAGAATTTACTACCAAATCTAATTTGATCTTACAATTAAAAAATCTGAGCAAGAAACTTTTTCCTTAAGATAATATGGATTTAAATATTTTTTGAGAGATCTTCTTTATTTGTGAAACAATATTTGTGGAGGATTAAGATAAATATAATATTAGAAATGTTTTATCGATGCAGATTTTTCATTCATATTTTAAAATAAGGAATTTTATTATTAGCAAAAATTATTATTTAACTATAAAAAAATAGAGACTCATTTTAGTAAAAACTAAAATTTAAAAGATATGGCATTTAAAAGCATATCAAGTATTGTTTTAGATGCTTATTATTTATTTTTTTTTAAATCCAAGCTCATCTTTTGATATTTTTTATAAAAAACTAGAATAAAGATTTACTTTTTCTTTAATTATTAAATAGCTAACTAAATACTTAAAATAAATATTAAAAAATTAATTTTATCAAACTACTTTTAGAAATTTTAAAGCTCTATTTAAAAAGTTTATGCCTTTTAGACATTTATTTTATTGCAAAAAATCACCATCATTTTGATTTTGATTGAATAATCTTTAACCAAAAAGCTAAAACAAGATAGCTGAAAAATAGCAAAAAATTTGACAATTTTTAAAAGTGACAAGGAAATTATAAATCATTTAATTGGACCTTCTAAAAAAAAGGCTTAACTTTTTAAAATCAATTAATCTAAAAATAAGAATATTTTTTTCATATATTTAAACAATAAAAGATATGCTTATAATTTTCTATAAAATTTAGAATCAATAGTGAAAATATTTTAGATGATGTTAAATCAAGTATTTAAGCTTAAAATTTTTTTTTGTATAATTTAGTCACTAAATTATGGACACTTTTTACTACTCTTAATCCTTCTATAGCACAAATTCCTTTTTAATATTAAAAAGTCTATAAATTATTAATAATAGATTCAGTAACGTGAGATATTAAATTAAAATATGAGGTTACATAATAGTAATTAAGTTTGAGACCCTCAGAATTCAATAATATCATTTACTTATAATAATTTAAAAAAATCTAAATAATAAAATCGAATACAGATCAAAGTGGGGGAAAATTTCAAGTATCAAATCCATTAATAAGATATCTTAATTTTAAATATTTTCACATAGATAGGTAAGCTCTATCATTAGTTTTATTATCTGTAATTGGGATATTTGTTCTAATAAAAAGAGTTATTTTTTTTAAATGTGATATATTATATACAATTATTAAAAACCCTTTATTCGTTATTAATTAGTAATAGTTATTAGTGCTAAAATTGTTTACACTTTATTTAATTTAAAGATGCATAGTACTTATTTTTAATAAAAAAGCTAATCACCTCTATTTCAAAGTCTATCTTTCCATAATATTACGTTGACTATTTTTAAAATTTTACCTATTTATTACATTTATATAATATAATACACTCATAAAATGATTAGATCAGAGCAATAGGAAATCTTGATTTAAAAAAGCAAAATAAATTTTATTAATATATCTCAAAATTAAATATTTATTAATAGGGAATATAATTTATTAAATTCGAGGTATTTTCAAAGCAAATATCTTTCTATTTATTATATATATTAAACAAAGTTAAAGATGATTACATAGATTTTTAGAAAATAATTGTTTTATCTTTTTTAATATTTCCTTTTAATCTTTAGAATAGCGAAATAATAATCACAAATGAGAAGCATATTTTAAAGTGAACACAAAGAAAAAATAAATTTTTGATACACATTCTATAAATAAGATTAACGTAATGTAAGAGAAGATTTAATTTTTAAAAATTAAAAATTTTAAAATAAAACAATTGACGAACTTGAGACTGGCTAATAAATTGGCCCCTATAATCCTTATTTTAAACATTATTTAAATACCATAAAAATGATTATTTTATAAGAGTGTTTATTTGTTACATACAGTATTCAATATTACAATTTCAATTAATTTAAGGTTTTTTTAATATATTCGATATTTACTTTTAAAAGTAATTAATTTAGACTCAAATAAAAAAATTATGGGGTAAGATAAATTGCTTAATTAAACATCATATTTTGTGAAATTAAAACTTTTTAATTTACCCTTTAGTTTTAGGTAAGTACTGGTTGAAGGTAAGTTTACAAAATTATATCTGTAAAGTTTTTTGATCAATCACAATATCTTTGCCTCTAAATTGGCTATTACACTAAAATCTGAAATATGGGTTTCAATCCATAAATTCAAAAAGTCTATGAATTTTTTTACAAATAATACATGAAGCTATTATCGTTAAAGTAAAAATTAAATATGAAGTAGGTATATTTAATTTAATTATATTATGATAAAATATGTTAAAAATCTTAAATACAGGTTTTAAATTATAAATTTATTTCAAATAAAATATTTAAAAATATAAAATTTAGAAGTTAAATAGTCAAATAATTTAATAGACCAAATAAGTGGGTCGATTAAGTATTCCTTTGCAGATAAATATATGGTTTTAATCAATTTTTAATATCAGCAATATAAGTAAGAAGTATAGAATATCTTCTTTATAAATTTAAGGCAGGTACTTACTTACAAAGTGATAGCAAATATAAGTATAGTATATAGTCATGCTTTCAAAAATATTCTTTTTCATTTAAAAATGGTAGAATTTTTGAAATACATTCTTTTTAAAAACCTACTTTTATTTGATCATAATTTTAGCCTTATTTAGATTTCAAATATGTATTTATATTTAAAAAATTTAGATCTGTAAACAAATCATATTTTTGGAAATAAACTCCCAATATTAATTGTATTCAATTAATTTGATTTATAATATCTAAAACTAAATTAATTCCTAAATAGTTTTTAGTATTAAATTTCTATTTTATTAAACATTAGAGTTTATAACTACTATAATATAAAAAGGAAATTATTTTTATCATTATACAATTTTAATTTTTAAAATATTTTTTTCATTAAACTGTAATTAAATATCAATAAAAAAGTATTAAAAAATGGTTTATATTATCTCGAAGATTAGACAACAACAAAATAATAGATGAGTTTAATTAATATTTTTTGTAAACAGAATTACTTTTTTTAATTAGAAATATTTAATTGACTATTTCATTTACTTGAAAACAGCTATATTAAAATTAAGAAAAAACTAAATGATTATATTGTAAAAGTTGTTGTTTTAACAAGGAACTTATTTTTTGATGAAAGTGAAAATATTTTTTTAATTTCAAATAAGTGAAACATATTTTTGTTATAATGTTTTGCTATTTGATTAATTTTTTATTTAGTTTTTATTAAAATATATTAGTATAAAAGTAAAATAAAAAAAGAATTTTTATTGCTTTGTCGTCTCAATTATTAAAAGAATAAATAAAAATTCACAAATAGTGTTTCTTGTCTATTTTAAAAAATATTTAAATTATTTCAGACTGTAATATTATCTTGATTATTTTGGAGTTTATTAAATTCTTATAAAAACTAATTAAAAAAATCATAAATAATCAATCATTTTAGGTATATTTTAAATTCTTTTAAATTATACCCTCTTAATTTTACAGATTTTATTTTGTTTTATTAAGAAATATATTATTAAAAAGCAAGGAGGTAGGAAAAATACTTAATTTTAAGAATTAATATTAAATTATTATTTTAAATTGATTAAATTTTGTAAACACATTAATAAATTCTTAATAAGGGTAAGGTATATTTTTAGAATATTAAAGTATCAAATAGCATCTATTTCTATTTGAAAAAGAAAGTATTTGATATTATGAATATGAATAATATGTAATTAAAAAAAATAAATAGAAAAAATTATTTATAAATTTTGAATTATTTTGATTAATTTTTAATAAATAATTAAAAAAAAATAAATTCTAAAAAATCTTTACAAAAATATGAAATCGAATTTATAATTTATTTAAATATGTTTGACCCTTATAACATGTTTGTCATTTATTTATGGAGATAATATTTCCTGTAATAATGATTAAATATTGATAAGTGGAACTTGCTATAAAAATTGTGAGTTAGGTTAATTCATTGATTCTACTAATAATAACTAATGTACAGATTGTACAGCTGATCAATCTTTAGTCAAATCTGATTTCTCAGGTTGTGCAAGTAGTTGTCTAGCCGATGAAGTACAAATAGACAAAAATTGCTATTAAAAATGTGAATTAGGCTTATACTTCGATTCTACAAATAAAAACTAATGTAAAACTTGTCCAGCTGATAAGTCATTAGTAATATCTGATTTCTCAGGTTGTGCAAGTAGTTGCCTAGCAGATGAAGTACTAATAGACAAAAATTGCTATAAAAAATGTGAATTGGGCTCATACTTCGATTCTACAAATAAGAACAAATGTTCAACTTGTCCAGCTGATAAATAATTAGTAAAATCTGATTTCACAGATTGTGCAAGTAGTTGTCTAGCTGATGAAGTACTAATAGACAAAAATTGCTATAAAAAATGTGAATTGGGCTCATACTTCGATTCTACAAATAAGAACAAATGCACAGCTTGTCCAGCTGATAAATAATTAGTAAAATCTGATTTCACAGATTGTGCAAGTAGTTGTCTAGCTGATGAAGTACTAATAGACAAAAATTGCTATAAAAAATGTGAATTGGGCTCATACTTCGATTCTACAAATAAGAACAAATGTTCAACTTGTCCAGCTGATAAATAATTAGTAAAATCTGATTTCACAGATTGTGCAAGTAGTTGTCTAGCAGATGAAGTACTAATAGACAAAAATTGCTATAAAAAATGTGAATTAGGCTCATACTTCGATTCTACAAATAAGAACAAATGCACAGCTTGTCCAGCTGATAAATAATTAGTAAAATCTGATTTAACAGATTGTGCAAGTAGTTGTCTAGCAGATGAAGTACTAATAGACAAAAATTGCTATAAAAAATGTGAATTGGGCTCATACTTCGATTCTACAAATAAGAACAAATGCACAGCTTGTCCAGCTGATAAATAATTAGTAAAATCTGATTTCACAGATTGTGCAAGTAGTTGTCTAGCTGATGAAGTACTAATAGACAAAAATTGCTATAAAAAATGTGAATTGGGCTCATACTTCGATTCTACTAATAAGAACAAATGTTCAACTTGTCCAGCTGATAAATAATTAGTAAAATCTGATTTCACAGATTGTGCAAGTAGTTGTCTAGCAGATGAAGTACTAATAGACAAAAATTGCTATAAAAAATGTGAATTAGGCTCATACTTCGATTCTACAAATAAGAACAAATGTTCAACTTGTCCAGCTGATAAATAATTAGTAAAATCTGATTTCACAGGTTGTGCAAGTAGTTGTCTAGCAGATGAAGTACTAATAGACAAAAATTGCTATAAAAAATGTGAATTGGGCTCATACTTTGATTCTACTAATAAGAACAAATGTTCAACTTGTCCAGCTGATAAATAATTAGTAAAATCTGATTTCACAGATTGTGCAAGTAGTTGTCTAGCAGATGAAGTACTAATAGACAAAAATTGCTATAAAAAATGTGAATTGGGCTCATACTTTGATTCTACAAATAAGAACAAATGTTCAACTTGTCCAGCTGATAAATAATTAGTAAAATCTGATTTCACAGATTGTGCAAGTAGTTGTCTAGCAGATGAAGTACTAATAGACAAAAATTGCTATAAAAAATGTGAATTGGGCTCATACTTCGATTCTACAAATAAGAACAAATGCACAGCTTGTCCAGCTGATAAATAATTAGTAAAATCTGATTTAACAGATTGTGCAAGTAGTTGTCTAGCTAATGAAGTACTAATAGACAAAAATTGCTATAAAAAATGTGAATTGGGCTCATACTTTGATTCTACAAATAAGAACAAATGTTCAACTTGTCCAGCTGATAAATAATTAGTAAAATCTGATTTCACAGATTGTGCAAGTAGTTGTCTAGCTGATGAAGTACTAATAGACAAAAATTGCTATAAAAAATGTGAATTGGGCTCATACTTTGATTCTACTAATAAGAACAAATGTTCAACTTGTCCAGCTGATAAATAATTAGTAAAATCTGATTTCACAGATTGTGCAAGTAGTTGTCTAGCAGATGAAGTACTAATAGACAAAAATTGCTATAAAAAATGTGAATTGGGCTCATACTTCGATTCTACAAATAAGAACAAATGCACAGCTTGTCCAGCTGATAAATAATTAGTAAAATCTGATTTCACAGATTGTGCAAGTAGTTGTCTAGCAGATGAAGTACTAATAGACAAAAATTGCTATAAAAAATGTGAATTGGGCTCATACTTCGATTCTACAAATAAGAACAAATGCACAGCTTGTCCAGCTGATAAATAATTAGTAAAATCTGATTTCACAGGTTGTGCAAGTAGTTGTCTAGCTGATGAAGTACTAATAGACAAAAATTGCTATAAAAAATGTGAATTGGGCTCATACTTTGATTCTACAAATAAGAACAAATGTTCAACTTGTCCAGCTGATAAATAATTAGTAAAATCTGATTTCACAGATTGTGCAAGTAGTTGTCTAGCAGATGAAGTACTAATAGACAAAAATTGCTATAAAAAATGTGAATTGGGCTCATACTTTGATTCTACTAATAAGAACAAATGTTCAACTTGTCCAGCTGATAAATAATTAGTAAAATCTGATTTCACAGATTGTGCAAGTAGTTGTCTAGCAGATGAAGTACTAATAGACAAAAATTGCTATAAAAAATGTGAATTGGGCTCATACTTCGATTCTACAAATAAGAACAAATGCACAGCTTGTCCAGCTGATAAATAATTAGTAAAATCTGATTTAACAGATTGTGCAAGTAGTTGTCTAGCTGATGAAGTACTAATAGACAAAAATTGCTATAAAAAATGTGAATTGGGCTCATACTTTGATTCTACAAATAAGAACAAATGTTCAACTTGTCCAGCTGATAAATAATTAGTAAAATCTGATTTCACAGATTGTGCAAGTAGTTGTCTAGCTGATGAAGTACTAATAGACAAAAATTGCTATAAAAAATGTGAATTGGGCTCATACTTTGATTCTACAAATAAGAACAAATGTTCAACTTGTCCAGCTGATAAATAATTAGTAAAATCTGATTTCACAGATTGTGCAAGTAGTTGTCTAGCAGATGAAGTACTAATAGACAAAAATTGCTATAAAAAATGTGAATTAGGCTCATACTTCGATTCTACAAATAAGAACAAATGTTCAACTTGTCCAGCTGATAAATAATTAGTAAAATCTGATTTCACAGGTTGTGCAAGTAGTTGTCTAGCAGATGAAGT
>NW_002476293.1:0-21729 GCF_000189635.1 Tetrahymena thermophila SB210 | reverse complement strand
TTTTCAATATTTTTTTAATATAAAAAATGTACACTCATATTAAAAGTTTAGTTAGATGCTAAGGAGTAAGGGAGAATGTCATATTGAAAGCTTGATTAATTGTATTGACTTAGACTTTACTTTTAAAGCTGGTTAGAAACGAGTTATAAATCAACAGGCTCATTAAAAAAAGTTATTTGGCCTAACTCGCATGTTTCTATGTAAAATTAAAAGTAGAAACTCAAGCTCATAGATCTATTTATTTATTTATTATTTTAAGAATAATTTTTTAAAATAATTATTTCATTTTTAAGTAAAATTAACCTATAAATTGGTGGATAGAGAGATTGCTAATAGTTGACTCTTATAAATTTTTATTTTTGATAAATAACAGTGAACATTTAAGTACCAGTTTAGTTAATCTTAAGTAAATAATTAAATTATATTGTTATGTTAATATTTGGTGGTAAGAATTTAGGGTCTATAATCAAACTAGTGTTTTTGTTTTAGCTTGCTTTTAATAATATTTCCTTTATACTTTCTTACTACTCGTTGCTTATTGAACCTACAATTTGATTTAAAGTCCAATTTAGACTCATAAATTTTCTTCCTGCATCGTTTTGAATACTATAAAGAGTTATATTTATAGAGTTACAGCTATTTTCTATGTGATTATAGCTAAATTAAAGTTAAGGAACTCCAGGCGAATCTTAGAAAGTAATGTTTCTATAAAATGTGTTAATAAAAGTGTCCGTATAATCTATAAACTGCAGCTTATTTGGCAAAAAATTAATTGAGTTATTCTCCATGATTGTCGATGAGTCACCTATTTATTTTAGAATAAAATATTTTTAAAATGAAAGTATTATTAATTTAATGAGTTGAATTATTGAAAATTTAATAAAATTAAGTTACTTAAATTAACCAAAATTTTATTCTTATTGATTTCGCATTAAGAATCTAACCCAAGTATGCCTAATGTTGCTTCGTCAAATATCTGTGAGCACAAAGACTAAGGTGTATTTGATATGATATTCATCAATGGGGATCCCAAATCAATACTAAGTTATGGAGAAGTAGAACTTAATTTTGCATCAATAACAGCAATATTTTCATAGCTGCATTAATAAAATATATTCCTTTAATCATTTTAGTTTTTGCAAAGGCATCTATTACTTGAAACATCTATTTATCTTGTTTCATTATAGCAAGTCTAGCATTATTCATTTTAAATTTATGATTAATCACATTGTTTACAGTTGGCATAGCAGGGATTGCATTATAGGCTCCAATAATTTTAGCATGGATCGCATGTGAGAGTTGTAAAATTACTTTAAAACCCATTTGGACAAATATTAACACAATTTTTGTTGTAGAGAAAGCTGTTAGGGTAACAACTTAAACAATTATTTGAGTTATTTCCATCACAACTTGCACAAGTATTATCACATGCCTAACATTGCTATAATAACTCATTTGGAAATTAATTTTTATTACAAGATTTTACACACTGACTTGTAGCTTACTAATAGTATAACCCAGAGCTACAAGATAAACAATTATTCTGACTTAGACCATCGCAAGTTTTACAAGTTGCATCACAGATACATGATTTTGTGGTTTAATTATAATAAAGTCCAGGACTGCAAGATAGGCAATTAGTTGGATTTGGGCCATCACAAGTTTTACAGGTTGGATCACAAATACATGTTTTTGTGGCTTAATTATAATAAAATCCAGGACTGCAAGATAGGCAATTAGTTGGATTTGGGCCATCACAAGTATTACAGGTTGGATCACAAATAATACATGTTTTTGTGGCTTAATTATAATAAAGTCCAATATTACAAGATAAACAATTATTTGGATTAGGACCATTGCAAGTTTTACAGGCTGGATCACATGATTAGCACTAGTTGAATTAATTAACAAATTAGTTGCTATCACAAGGTAGACACTAGTTTGTATTTTGCTGATAATAATATCCAGAAAAACATTATAAGCATACTGAGTTTTCATCACACTATTAACAGTTTATATAGCACTATATTATGTTAAATAAATATTTTTAAGTGAGGGTTAATAATAAAAAAATTTAAAGAAAAGATTTTTTTTTGTAAAAAAAAAAATTTATTTGGCCTTTTTCTCATAATTTCTATTAGGTCTCTAGCCTTCATTTCAATTAAATAATTTTTAAATTCAAATATCAAGAATTTAATATTCCACTCTCTATTAACAAATTTAATTACTAAATTTACCAATTATACATATAGAATGATCTACTAAATATAAATTTGATATTGTTTCTCAATATTCTTATTAAATGGTGTTATCTTAAATGTTAAACTATCTACATTTTATTATTACTTAAGCAATCCATTAACATTAAAAGAATAATTCTAATCATAACCTGCATAATAATATCCACTTGCGCTTTGATAAGGGACTTTATTTATTTCAATTATCGATTATAAATTTTAATTAGAAGTCATATTGACAGAAATAATAAAGTAAATATAAAAGCCATATATGATTGTATTCCTAATTTATTTATAAAATATTTTGAAAAAATATAAGAACAACAAATTAAAAGATTAAAAATATTGTGAATTATATTTTTAATTTTAAAAATAAATTAATCTAAATTGAATTTTTGATTAAAAAAAGATATAAATATTGCTATCATAATTTTAGTTTTGTTAATTATTTTTTTTTTACTGGTTTGATGGAGTATATTTTATTGTTATATCATTATTCGTAGTACAACTATTTCCTGATAAGTATTATAAATTATTATATGGAAAAACATTTTAATTTAAGCAATTCATGTCTGAGAAATATTTTTTCATGCTGTCTATATCAGATTATTATGCAGGTTCTACATAATTAAGTATGCAATAAGTAACTTAAATTTAAATAAAATGATTTAATACTTAAACAATAATTCAAATGAAGTTTACATTTAGGATTTAAACCCATATAATTTCCTTATCCTGGCTAGCAAGGGTTATAAGAATCAGCATATATGTATTTTAAAACTATTTATTTATTAAATTAAATAAATTCTTTTTACATAATTTATAAATCAAAAATTTGACTTTGTAAAATAACCAAGAGAAATGTTCTAATTTTCTTAGTAATCATTGTTAATCCAATTTATTTTAAGGATATTTAGATTAATAATTTTTTGTAATTAATTAAATATTATAAGGTAAATAGATCTCTTTAGAATTTAATACGTAAGCTATTCTAATATTAGTTTCCAAGTAAATAAAAATAAATTAATGCCATTTGAATTTATCTTACATTAGATTTTAATTTTAATTAAATAAACCCTTCTAAAACTATTTTTATACACAAAAATCTTAAAGATAACCATTTAGTTAAATTCTATTCATATTAGAAGGGTTGGAGATTTATTATTTTAATTAAAGTTAAGAATGTCAGCATACTTTTAAACTATTAAGTACTAATAAAACATTCTTTTATTTGTAATTTAAATTAATGCTTGAAATAGTATATTTTAATTGTATTTATTTACATATATAAATATATAAATTAGCACTCATATAATCATTAAAAACAATTTACTTTTTAAACCTTTTCAAAAAATATAAAAGTTATAATAAACCAGCAAATAAATTATAGTTCTTTATTTATTAGTAGCAACACCTGATAATTCATAGGATCTCTTATTTCTTGAATAAATAATTTTTGTGAATCATTCTATCTATTATTATTAAAAAAGAATTTGATGATTACAGATATTAATCAATCGATCTGATTATTTCTTAAAATTTGATCCTGCCTTAATTTTTTAAAGATAAAGCAGTAGCTATTACATTACAAATAAATAAATATTTTCATTTAAATAAATTCCATCAATTTTTTAAATAGTATTCTCTTATAGTTAAAATAATTTTATAAATTAGCAATTAAACTTTGGTCCTATGTAATTGTTAAATTTATTTCTAACTTTTCTTTTAATAATAAATTAGTTTTGGTGAAACATTCTATTATTACTAAGAAGAATTAGATGATTTTAGATTGTAATCAATTATTCTGATTATTTTTGAAAACTCGATCCTGCTTTTAATTTTTGAAAAGTAAAGCAGGAGTTTTAACAAAACAAATGAATACATTCATTTAAATATTTTCCTTCAACTTTTATAATATATCTTATTTTTTACATTTTAATTTAATAATCTATTATAATTAATTACTAAAAAAAATCATTTACTCTTTGTCTTTGTAATTTTACTGATATTATTTGATATAAAATCTAACGAATGATTAATAAAAATGGAGGTAAATAAATAAATAAAGCAAACATATAACTATCTATTATCAATAAGAGATTGTTAAAAATTTCATAAATCTATTTAAAAAACTGAAATAAAAAGAAATACTATCTTTAAATAAAACAATTTATTTTTTAACATACATAATACCTAAAATTTTAGCTTCAAAATAAAAACAATTAAACTAATTCATCACTTAATGGAGATCAAAAACTATATTTTAGGATTTATTTTCATCTTATTCTTAATAATTACACTCTCTTAGTATGCATTCCTTTCATGAAAGGTTGAAGATTTAAAAATAGAGTTAAATGGTTTTAGTTACTTTTATACATACGAGAGGATGGTAATTATAGATTATGCTTTTCTAACTTCAATAAGTGAAATTAAAATAAAATCAAATAGAACTTAGACTCAATTAGGAATTAAATATTAAATAAATAGAATCAATATTCATCATTTAGACAATAAAAATTATTAACTATTTATTAGGTGAAAACTAATTAATTAATATTTCTCTTTGGTTCTAAATTAAAGATCAAATTTATAATTTCATCTTAAGTGATGTTTACATTCGAACAAACAAATACTACCCTATTCTTCGATAAGCTGAACCAACTGGGTCATTGAGGGAGCACTAAATTTTGAAATCTTTAAAGGTAAACACAAAATCTTAGTTTTATCATCTTAATACGAATGTGAGTAAATAAATAATATGGTAATATATAATAATTATTAACTTGTTAAATAAAAGTTAAATATTATTTAGATATATAATTGTTTTGTATTAAAAATTTTATTATCTTTTTAACTAAGATTTTTATAAGACTTATTTAAATTTTAAATCTGTTGGCAGATATATATGTTTATTATATTTATCATAAATTAGTATCTAACAATTAATTTTTCATGGATTTAATTAATAAATTCAACCATTCTTATATTTTGTTAACTCACTATTTTTTTATTTGACAGAGTGATTAAAGATATTTTTTAATATTTAAATTTACATTGTTAATTAGCTTAATCAAATTATGTTTTAGTTTAAATTAAAACTAATTAGAATAATTAAGAAGAAAAAAAAATTGGTTTAAAAAGTATTTATTTGAGATAAATAAAATAGTAGGTATGCATGCATACATTATTTTATTAATTTTTTATATATGAATGAGTAAATAAATATTTCTGATTGATTTGTATAATTATTTATTATATAAAAACTATAGAAAAACAAACATGATAAAATTAAAATTTAATGCAATTAATAATAATAAATTGATATAAGACGTAAAATATAAGAATATTAGTTCTTTATACAATTCTTTAATAGATTCAAAAATAAAATTAATTAATACTTTTAAGGAGTTAAATATTTGATAATTAATGGAAAAATTTGTTGTTTATTGCTTATAAAATTTGCAATATTTAGTTGAGGTATTTATTATGATTATTTATATTTTTTCTTTAAAAAATAAATTAATTAACTGTTATTTATTTATTTAATTAATTAATATTTTGTTTGGAGAATTTTAGAAAGGACTGCATTTATTATATGATGATGTACTCTTATTTTTATTAATAAATATTGTAGGATCAATTGTTGTTTGAAATCGAAAATGAAGAAGATGAAATAGACGTTAGAGAGTTTGATCTTGAAGAAGCCAAAGCTATAGCAGTAGCGTTTAATTGAATATCATTTGATTCATTAGAAAAAGTTGATATTTAATTTTTACTTTTTCTAAATAATTAAAATTCTAATTCTTCACTCATTTTCAATGCTTATTTAATGGTATTGTTTTCTTCTTCTTATGTTTGTATTCTGTCTTTTAAGAATTTTAGTTTGCTATTTATTCGTTTGGCCAAAGAAATTTAGAATTATTAAGTGTTGTTAGAGATGAACTAATGAAAAATATTCAAATCGATATCTTAAAATTAGTTTTTTAATGGCTGTTACTATGGGTTATGTGATTTTGTTACATAGTTTTGGTTAATATTGCTTGCTACTTTTTATTGTTGAGATTTTTTGTTTGATGAAACTGGAGATTAGCAAATAAAAATATCCTTTAGTTTGTCTTATTCGATTTAGCTTAATTTATTGTTGTTTTCATTAAGTTAGCTGTTGATTGATGATCTTCTTGTATTTAGTGGATTTGTATTTGTATTCTTTATTTTACCAATTGAGTGGTTCACTTTGATAGGGAAATTGCAAATATTTTTCAGTGTTATTTAATAAATATTTTGTTCTTAATTATTGAAGGAGTTTTTTTGTTTTACAGATTTTTTCCTCGCTGTCTAAGCATCTCTTTTAATCATGTTTTGTTTAGAAATTTCATCAGCTTGTCCAGCAGCACTAGTAATATCAGTATCATCAATTACATATCTCTTTGAAATCTGTTCTTTGTTCTTAGATGAGTAGCCTTACAAAATCACGTTACCTTCAGGCAAACTATCCTTTCTGTGGAAGAGATTCTCAATTTTATTGATTTCCTTTATTTCTTTTTTTTAAATAATTAAAATTTTAAGATAATTTGTTTTTTTTTAATTTTTAAATAAAATTTGATAAAGATTTTTACTTTTTTAAAAATAGAGCGAGTCTTGAGTTGTGCTGTCCCAGTTATTGGTGCTTGTAATATTGTTATTATTAATGTGGTTGCTGTTATTGGTAGTGAAATTAGTTGTATTTGCTTGAGTTGTGATTCTTGATAACTGTTATTACTGTTGCTGTTGTTGTTGCTGCTAACTATTTTAATCTTAAGTTGTATAAGAATTAGCACTTGAATTGTTTGCATTAAGATTTTATTGGTGATCTTGCTGCTGAAATGGCTATATTTATTGTTAATCTGATTAAATAGACTATTTATATTACTGCTAAAATATTTGGTGAAATTGAATTATATTTTATGAATTTTGTAGCTTTTTATGCAAAGAGTTCTTCTCAGATGTGCCATTATTCGAAAGAGAAGCAGCCGTTGATTTATTAGGAGTCATCATGTGGATAGATGTGTTTCTCTGAAAGTTATTTGAACCTTAGTTTACTTGGCTTAACATATTACTATTAATTTATTAACCTATATAGTTTGATTTACTGGTATTTATATTATTATTACCAATAGATATTTTTCTGCTAAGTGGTTCAGTTCCACTGATTTGACGAAGGTAATTTATTTAATTTTCAGATGAACTAATCTTTTCTTGATTTTATTGATTATTTTTCTAATCTTATTATTGTTACTATTTCTACAAATGATTCTAATAAATTTTATTCACAGCTTACTATTACTATATTTATTGTTGTATATTATTTTATTAAACTTGCTAAAGATTTTATTGCAATTGCTAGTTGCTATTTTGTTAAACTTGTTGCTAATTTTGCTCTTTATTTAAGACTCCATTTTGCATTTATAATTATTATTGAGCTTGCTTTGAGCTATTTATTTACTAATTAGCATGTAAAATATTCTATTAAAATTAATTTTAGGATGCATTTTTCTTGTTGCTTTTATTTTTAAGATAATTAATAGAATCGAAAGAGAGGTAGATTTCCTCTAAAAGTGAAGACTATTTGACAGGATAGTTAGAATTGTTTTATTTACTTTCTTTGTGAGATGTTCTTGAAGAGTTTAAGGCATTACTAGTTTATTATTATTATTATTGTTGTTGTTATTAAGTTGAAGAAAATTGACTAATATTGGTAGGTTGCTATTGTAATGAAGCTTAATTTTTATGTTTAGAATTTTAACTACTTTTTTGAGCAGAAGATAACAACAAATTTCCAAAATTATTTGACTAGCCAGGAGTTTTAGAGTAAATTTAAGGCGTAAAAACTTACTATTTTTGTAATCCCTGCTGATGTTAGCTCAAAAAATTAGTAAGACCATTATTTTGAAGAAATTATTTCATTTTTTTTTAAGAAGAGTGATTCATAATCATAGACTAAATTTTTTGTTAATTAATAGGAAGATAAATTTATTGCTACTATGGAGTTGATTGCTAAATATCTATTTATTATTGCTATTATATTTGTTATTATTACTAAGCAAGTTATTGTTTTTATTTATTATCACCACTTTCATTCTAATCAGAAGATGAAAGCATGTTTTTTTGATGAAAATATGAATTCTTTTACTTCTAAAAAAACCCATCTTAAGTGACTTTCAGTCTTCCCATTCTCAATCTGTATGTTTGAGAGCCTTCTCTAGACGAATTATTTGTATAAACAGAATCTAAATAATTTTTTATAAAATTTAAATTTTTAAAATTTGTTTAAATTTTTAATCGTTAATAAAAAAAATTAAATTTCATTTAATAATATAAAGAAACGATAAAAATCTTGAAATAACATTTTATATGATAATAAAAATGAATTAATTGTATATAAAAATTTTGAAAAATACTTCTTGGAGTAAAAGCAGGTGATTGCTAGTTAGATTTAAAAAGCTTTGAAGCAATAGCATTTTTAAATGATTTGTATTTATCTTCTTCCCTCGGTGAGTAGAATTCTCCTCTTCTTTAGCTGATTGCATAAGATGATGAAGCAAGAGGATTCATTTAACATTCCGTTTAATTTATGTTTGCTTCTTTTAAATTGATATTGTTGAAATTTTGTTTAGCATTTTCAGAAGAATATAAGCTCTTTATCTGAATAATTTCATTTCTTTCGTGGCTTAAACTATTTCTTTGAGAGGATTTCCTGTTAATATCTTCTTTGTATAGAATATTTTTTTGTTTATTTGCGAATTCATTTTAAAGTTATAGATGCTAAAATAGTTTTATTTATTGATTTTCTTTGTATTACTGCTAGTTTTATTATAAAATATTTTGGTCAATTTGTTGCTTATCACTAAAAACAATAGGATAGCTTTAACTTAAATTTTAATTATTATCAAAACAGTCTTCTAAGTTTTCATCAGATTTTAATATTTCATGTGTGTTTGATTTCTTTTCTGAATCATTTTAACTCATCCCATATTCTCCTTAATTTGCTGTTTACTTTATAATTTAATAAAAATTAATATTTTGATGAAAATCTTTTTAGAAACCTTAAATGATAAATAATTATTTGAAACCATTTTAATGATGTTCATTCAAAAAATTTATTTATTCGTTAAAATATCTTTTAAAATTTTATCTATTTTTTTTAATTCTTGAAAAAAATTTAATTATGAAAAATCATAAAAATTATAAATGCCTCAATTCAAATCTTTGAATTTAGTGTGAAGACAATTAAAATGGCTTGGGAATTTTGGAAAAATTAATGTTGAAATTTTTGCAAAATTTTGTTTTAGTAAAAATATCAAGATTTATTAGTACTGGTTCAGTATCTATAAGCTATCAAAAATACATTATTAAAATAAATTCCTATTCCATGAGAGATAAAAATATTTTTAAAAATCTATTACTAAAGAGGAAGATTTGTTAATCAGAGATTTTATTGAGATGATAAAAGGATGATATAGAGTTGGTGCTGTGAGATAAAGAGATTAAAAAATTGTCAAGGCTTAATTTAAATATAAGGATGATAAAGAGCTTTTGTTTTATTGTTGATAAAGAACTCCAAGGAAATACAAAGTTAATCCTTCTATTTCTATCTAACTCGAGGCAGAGGACACTCTAAATACCTTAGATTGGTGAATTTATTATTATTATAATTGCTGTTCATCATCTTCTTTTTGCTTATCTAAAACTTGAGCTATCAAAAGCCTGTTTGTAGTGTTGAATAGATTCTTTTTTATTTTTATTTATTTTATAGTTTAAATCAAAGCCAATAAGTTTTTCTCTTAAGTGATCATTTCTTCCATGTCATTTTCTTCTCTATTATTTAATTTAATTAAATTTAAAAATTATTCATCTATGATTTAATTATTAAATTTCTATTTAAAATTTTAAAGGGGAGATTTTTAAATTAAAAAATAGCAGTAAATCTGTTCAGATTTATTTTGCTTTTAAAATTAAATAAATACATCTTCAATTTCTTAAAATTAATCAAAATTTATTTTAAAAAATGCAATAATTTATAATTTTTTAATATTTCATCAAATCTGAAATCTATTAAAATACTCTTTATTTATTTATTTATTTATTTATTTATTTATTTATTTATTCTCCTTTTAGAATGAATTTAAAATAATTAAAAATTTGGCTTTTTTAAGAGATTTTTTTATAATTCTATTGAAATAAAGCATCTAAAAAAATTTATTTGCTTAACTTCAAAATAAATTTAAATTGAATAATTTTTGATTGTTTAAGATATTATTAGAAATTTTACTGAATTGTTTATTTTTGGGAATTTTAATATTTGAAAGTGATATTGATGTATTTAATTTTATTTCAAGCCTTATTAAATTTGAAAAGAGAATGCTTTACTTTGAGGAAACGGAAGTTTGGTAATGCTTTTGGAGATGCTTAAATGCAGTGTTAAGCTAGCTTACAATAGACTCTAAATATTAAATTTTATTATTAGAACTACTCGATAGAAATTGTTAATTGGTCCTATTTTAATAATAATAATAATAAGTCAATGAATAATTTGTTGTTTATAGATAGCTGCTATTTTATTCAAAAAATTACTCATTTTAGTATTATTCAATTAAATTTTAGTAGACTCGATCATATTCAACAGCTTTTTATGCATAGAGAGAGGAAGCGTGTGTTTTTTATTTCCTGATTAAAATTTAATTTATAATTTTAATAAAATATTTCCTTCATTTTTAGCTAATATTTAACAAATTGTATAGTGACTTAAAATGCCTTTAGTAAATAAAGTAAGTAAGTAAATAAATAATAAATAAATAAGAGGGCATTTTCTATACAATTTGTTTAATTTGATAAATAAGAAATGCTTTTTATTTACAAATGGTAGTAAAATGCTAAATTGTTCATTATGCTGGCAAGTAAGTTTTGAGATTCTATTGTATGTAGGGTATTGCTAATATTGATTTGCTAATCTGACATTTGATTTCCACAATCATTTGCATTCTTTCTTTTTTACTCTGCTACTATCACGATATATTCCAATTTCTTAAGCAAACTAAATCCTTCTTCCAGATAACCTATTCATAGATAATTTTAGAAAGATATTTAGTTAGATTATTGATATATTTCAAATTTTTCTTTATAAATACTGCAGTTTTATAACTAAATTTATTTTGCTTTCATAATATAAATCCTCCAAATAAACAATATGCTATTGGAAAGAGTATTGAAAAACTAATTATTTACCTTGTTTTATAATCTAAGAAGAGGCAAAAATAGAATTTTCTATGTTCCCATAAAACTTTTTTAATATAAAAAAATAAATTAATTGTTGCTGATCTTGAAATTTATTTTATGCTTCCTGCTTGATTGAATAAATAAATGGTAGGTGTTTAGGAGCATTTTTTAATGATACAAAGATAAAAGAATGCCAAAAGGGAGAATGTAAAAACTCACTTTGTCTTAATGCAAATTTCCAGAAAAGGAATCGCTTTGAACGCTTTACTATATTTTAGAATCCTAAATTTGCTTAATTTGGGATGATTATCTCATTTAGACTTATGCAGCGATCTAGGCAAAATCTCCATAAGTAGTCTTACTTTTTGCTTTATTCTTTTAATTCATTGTTAGAAAAGTTAGTTAAAAATCAATTTAGTATTAAGACTGATTCCAACTTACTTACTTATTAAAAATTAATAAATAATACGAAAAAAACAAACAAAAAAAAGAATGATTATAAGAATACATATACATATATATTAATTAAAAAGAATGTGAAATGATATAAAAAACTAGGCAATAATCTTTCAATAGATAATACTTATTTACATATACATAAATATCCTTGCATGCATTAATTATTTTTTGTAATTCACTCCATATATTTTAGTTAGGTTTAAAATTTCATTAATATTGTGTAGCTAGTCTTTTACTACCTTTTTCTCAGCAATAATTATTACAAAACCTTTAATAGCTCTTTAGTGAGTCTTAATTACCATACAATTTTATTTTATTTTTTGGTTTTTTGTGCCAATTTTTACTCTTTTTAGTTTAATTTAGTTATACTTGTACTTTATTTCTTCCTCTTTCTTTAACCTTCGTAAAGTTTTCAAATTCTTAAATGACTAAAATATTTATTCAATTATTTTTATAAAACTGCATCATTTCCTTCTAATTTTATTTAATTTTTTGTTTTTTGCCAACAAATTTTTGTCCACTCCCCTCAAAAAATAAACAAAGAAACATCGAACTGATTTTACTTTACATTACCAAAAGAGATTTATATAATAAACAAAAGATTCTCAGTTAAATTAGTCAGTCAATTCTCTACACATAATCAACTTTTAATAAAATTAAAATATAAAAGCTATAAAATTAAATAAATTAAAAAGTAAAGCAAAAAATAAATAAATATTTTATTTTAAAAAATTTCAATTTATTTTTTATTAATGAATTAAATAAAAACAATTTTTAGGTAAAAAAATTGACCTTTTTTAATATTTATTCAGCTTTAAAATAATCTCAAAATTTAATAGAACTATACTTTAACAAAAAACTAATAAAAATAATTTGTAACCTAAATTAGAGAAAAGTCAACCTGCTTTGAGCCAAGTTAAAATTTGGTTTATTTATTGTAAAAAATCCATGATAAAAATTTCATTTAAATTCAGAATTTCAATTAATGAAATTATAATAAAAAGAGAATCTATGCAGTTAACACAGAAATATAGAGCACACTAAAATACAAAATAATATTATTAAAGTATAAAATTTAGTTTGATGAAAGAAGCTTATTTATATTATCCAAATTTAAGCTATAGTGTTTCCTCTTATATCTCTATATTAAATAAGATATAAGATATCATTACTAATTTTAAGAAAAGTTAAAGTTGATTTCAGATTCCCCTTAAAATATCCAAAGTTACTATATCTCTAGCAAACCAATATAAGAATGAGATAGTTTTATTATAAAATTTTTTTTTAAGCATTCATTAGATTTTATTATCAAAAGATATTATATGTTTTGATATTGTAATTGAAAAAAGATTGATTTCTACACTAACTATTTTTAGATAAATTAATAAATTAAAATCATTCACTTTTAATTTAATTGTAAAAAAATTATTATTTTTATAGACATAATAAATTTAAATGAAAACTAACTCTCTTATTTAATATATATATAAAATAAATTCACGAAATCAAGATTGAGTAAGGATTATCATGAAATCAAGGTAAGGATTATTATAATAATTAAAAATTTATGAAATAAAATGTAAAAATTCAAATGAGTTTTAAATATTTTAGTATTTATTTTTTCATTATTAAAATTAATTATTAAAATTGGAATAAAATAGTAAAAAAATAGCTTAAATTTACATAATGACTATGAAATAAAATATCAAATTATTTTCTAATTATTTAATTACTAAAACAAAAAAATTAAAATGAGTCTTTAAATAAAAAATAAGCATTAGCTAATTAATCCAAATTCATAAAAAAAATATAATTTAATTAGTTAAATAATTAAAATAAATTTAATTTTAATTTAAAAAATGTATGTGAGTACCAATTTACTAAATTAATAATAAAAAGTGTTTTATATTCGAACAAATTTTAATTAAATGAGCTTGGTTACATTTATTTGCACAACCAAAATATATAGATAAAATTAATTAATTTTATTTTTATATTAATTATTGAATTCATTTATTTTTTATTTGATATCATCATATTTTGCTTTAATTTAATTGTATTTTTTTAGCTTAATAGATTTTCTTTTTTAGTTATTCTAAGTAAATTAGAGTAAGTGTATGTTTTGTTTTTATTCCAAATTTTAGGAGAAGAATGTGACTTAAATAATTTTTTTAACTCCTTTAACTTCAAAAATTTTATGAAAATAAACAATTTATAAAGCTATTTAATCTAATTGAACAAAATATTAGTTTTAGATTAACATTTTATTTTTATATTATTCCATATTTACTAGGTAAAAAGAGTTTTATCAATTAATCAATTTTTTAAAATAAAAATTTGAGGAAATAAATTGAAATTTTTGTGTAAATTTCATTTTAGAACTTTAAAAAAAAATTGAGAGTTTTGTTTAAAATTTTTACATGATGAATAATGTTTTTTTGTAATATTAAATTAGAATTTCATTTATATTGAATTAAAATGATTCATTTGGTAAGTGCATTTATGTTAAATTGATATTACAATAATATAAAAAAACAGAAGTATAAATTTGTAAAGTTAAGCATGTCAAAAGGCCTTACAGTGTAATGTAAAAAGAAATTCATACTAAGTTAAATTCTTTTATAAATAAATTCATACATATTTGAATAGATTAGGTAAAATTGATTAAATATTTTACCTATTGATAATAAAAATAAAGGTAAGCAAATACACATTTATTTCCTTTACATAGGGAGGATATACTATCAAAAAGATATCTATTTAAAAACATCTCATTTGAAGCTTTAAACAAGTTATCATACAAACAAATAATATTAAAAATTAAATAATTGACTACAAACAAATAAATTCATTAACTATTTATATTAAATTGATAGATATTTAGGTAGCTAATAAAAGTAGAAAGAAATAACAATACAGTTCAAACTAAAAAATGAGTATTTTTAACGATGACCACAATAACCATAGTGTGAAAGAAGATTAAAAGCTCTTGCTTTCCCATCACCAAATTGATCCTTCTTTAATTGATTAGAAGAAGAGTCATAACCATTTGATTTAATTCAAAGTATACAACTATAGGTATTTCATTCATTTAAATTTATTGATACGCAAAGGCGATTAGGTCAATGCTAAAAGCCAAATTACAGCAAAGACAATTTACATAATTTAATTAAAATATATTATAGGTACATAAACTTAGCTGTTTTTATCATTAGTGCTCTTGCCAATAATTTAATTGTATAGACAACAACTCCTATTGTTAATATCTTGAATACGATATATCCTAGTTATAGTAAGTAAGTCATATCTCTATGTGCACTCGTTTTCTACGTTTCCCATCCTCCTATGGCTTTTGTCAGCAACTACATCATTGAATAAAAAGGATTAAAGTTTGGTGTAATTTCATTAATAATTTATTTAATTCATTTTTTCTATTTAAAAAAAACTTAAAAAATGCTTATTTCTTCTTACTTTGAGTTTTAAGAAATACAAAGCCGAATTTAATCATAAAAATCCAAAACTTAAAACTCTTTATTAATTCATTCAAATGCTTATACAAATAAGCAAACAAAAAAGCTTATATTAATTAATTCAGATTTAATAAGAGTATTTATTTAAAATTAATTCTAATATTTCAACAGATTACTTTTGGTGCTATTTTGATGATTATTGGAACAGGATTGAGATGCTTAGTAAATCAAGGTTTCTTCTTTGTTATTATTGGATAATTCATTAATGCTGTTGGAAATTGCTTCATCACTAACTCACCTGCTAAAGTAGCAGCAAATTGGTTCTATCCCAAAGATGTAATTTCTTATTCTAATCTTTTAATGAAATAGCCTTAGCTACCATTTAATTCTAATTTCCATAAAAATAAATATAAATCTGCTGTAAATTCAACATGATTTGATAATTTTTATTTTGAGAATTTGAGCTTGTCATATAATTTGCTAAGTAGAGAAAAAAAGGGGGTTAAACGATTGTAATAAAAGAAAAATTAATTCAATAATATCCACCCTTAAATTAAATAAATAATAAGTTAATTAATAAAAGAAATTAATTCACTTAAACAAATGATACAATTTCCATCATATTAATTTTAATTTGCAACTCATGTAACCTAAATCAAGGAGTTTTTATTTTCATTAATACTTTTAATAGATAATTGAATTAATTGTCTGTCTTATTTATCATTTATTTTTTTTATTTCTAAAGAGACCTGCAGTTACTGCTATTGGAACTTTTGCCGTCTTAGCTTCTGGAGCATTAGGTATCGTTATTCCCTCAATTTTTGTCAGTGAATCAAATAACACAGAAAGTGATGTCTTTAACCTTATGCTTGCTGAATTCATTATTGTAGCTGCTATCATGGTCTTGAACATTTTCTTTTTCAGAGCTGAACCACCTACTCCTCCTAGGTAAATAATTAATTAAAATTCATGAATTTACCTTAAAAAAAAATAAATCATTTTTCTAATAATTTAATTTTTTAAAAAAAGTTATGGTGCTATGCAAAAGAAGGAAAATTTTAAGCAATCAATCAAGAGTTTATTCACTAATGTAAATTATTTGCTCCTCTTAGGTTTCCTCACCTTAGTTTTGGGTACTGTCAACTCTTATTTTGTTACTATCAGTTTACTCATAGCTCCTTTTGGTCACACTGCTGTAAATAAATAAATAAATAAATAAATAAATTAATTAATTTATATTAGTTTAAATAATAAATACTTTTAGAGTTTTTTATAAAAAATATTTAATCAAATAAATTTTAATATAGCTTGATGCAAGTTTGTTGAGTGTTTTTTCTACAGCCTTTGGATTCTTCGGAAGTATCGCAGGTGCTATTGTTTTGAAGATTACAAGAAAATATAAGCCTATTATGTTCATAGGAACTTTAGTAGCTTCAATTATGCTTCTTGTTAATTTAGCCCTTCTCACTTAGTCAGGAGATGGATTTAAGTGGACTGCTTTTGTTGTATCTGGTTTATCAGCTTTCTTCTGTTATCCTGTTTTCTCAACAGTCCTCGAATTCGGTTGTGAAATAGCCTTCCCCGTTGGTGAAGTAATTAATTAATAAATAAATTAACTTATTTTTAAAAGATTAAATTCATTTTAAAGTCTCTGTGAATTAACTAACTGTTTTATTTAAAAAAGGCAAGTATTGCAGGTTATTTATTGGCAGGAAGTTAAATTTTCGGCTTTTTCCTTGGTTTGATTATGACTGATGTTATTGATGGTAAATCACAAGAAAGAAGTTATATTGGTGGTATTGTATATTTAGGTCTTGTATTCTTGAGTCTTATTCCTCTTTCATTCACCAAGTAAGATTTGAGAAGATCTTAAAAGGAAATCGAAGGAACTCTTATCAACAACCCCATTCCTTCAGAAGAACTTGCAAAAGAAATTAAAGAAAACTATGTCATCGATAATAATACAAGCAAAATTATACAAGAAGAAATTAAACACTTTTAGAGTTAATGCTGACCAAATGACAGACTGGTTGATTGATTGATATATTTTATCGCTCATAAAACTATATTTAACAATAATTTTATTGAAATAATTAATAAATTCATTTAAATATTGATCGTAATAAATTTATATTCTCCTATATTTTTAAATTCATTTTAATGTTAAAAAATCTATTTCATTATCTTAATAAAAATTAAATTATTATTATTAAACTTTTTTAAGATCGCTTAAAGATAGCTAATAATTATGAATGATTTTTTGTTTTGAAGTTTTTATCATTAGATTTAATGTTAAGTAAAAAATAAATTTAGAAAACAATGAATGAATGTTTTGTGGTAAGGGTAAGCAAGAAATAAGAGGAAGAAAATTATTTGTAAATTTAATTAAATTGTAAATTTTGCTTTCTAAATGAAGAAGTGGGGGAAAATTTTCAAATTTCAAAAGATATTTCAAGAAAATAAATAGAAGAGGAAAATCAGATAATTAATTAATTAACAAAAGAAAACAAAAGAAAAGAAAATTAGAAAAAAATAAAGATAATAAAAATGATCCAGATCTGTCTCTTATTAGATAAGTTGTTAATGCATCCAAACATCTTGATTGTGGGATCAAGATAAGTTTTTAAATCGAAAGGGCAAGCGAATTAAACCCAATCCCGAAAAGTTTTTAAATCCTCCCACTTAAAAGGAGCAATAACAACATAGCTAATTTGTTTCAAAATATAGATCTCGGAGATGTTATATGTAACTCTTCTCAGGAGTGGATTTTTCAAAATTATTTCAAAAAAAAATAAGAGCAGATCAATTCTCTCTCCAAATTTTACAATCATATATTTAATATATAAATAGTATTTTTTTTAGGAAAAATCGATGAAGATAGATACAAATCAGACTTAAAAAAATAAATTATTAAAAAATACAAATAAATAAATAAAAATAAACAAATAAATAAATAAATATAAACAAATAAATTAAAAAAATCAAATAAATGAAATAAAAACAATTAAAATTAATTAGATTAATAGCACAAACACACACACACAAACCAATACAAAATAAATAAATTAATTAAGATATAAGCATAAACAAACAAACAAATAAAACCCAAAAATAAAGATAAAAGAAAGATCAAATAATATTCAAAGTTAAAAATTTAATTTTAAGAAATTCAAGAAGGCATGCTGCTTTTTTTCAATTTTTTATTTACATATTTAAATAAAACAATAATTTTTAGAATTTTTATTTTTTGTTTTAAGTAAATTTTGGAAAAATATCAAAAGCTAGCACATAGATAGAAGATTTCTTTTGTTAATTTAATAGCGAATATTTTAAAAAGATGCTTTATTATTTCTAAATTAGTTTAAATTACAAAAATAATAAAATTTTATTTTTATATTCTAATAATAATTTAAAAATAATTTATTTATTTTCATTTAAAATTATTATTAAACTATTCTTTTCTTTTAATGAATAATATTCTTTATTTAAAATAAATTATTAAAAATCATAATCTTTGTAAAATTTTTTAATATTATTTTAATTGCGAAAAACTATAAATTTATTTATTTTTTAAAATTATTAATTATTTTAAAATTCATTTGTTTATTGGAAAGCAAAGATTCAAAAAAATATCTTCTTTTTCAATATTTATCAAATCTAATTTGCAAATATTTTGATCTATATATTCCTTTTAAGATATGTATATATTTTTACAAATTTACTCTCCAATAATTTTTCTTGTTTAACTTCTTTAAAAATTTCAAATCAATTATTATTTTTTATTTACTAAAACATAAAGATCAAATAATTGATTTTTTAACCTTATCAAATTTACATGAATTTATTTATAACTAAAATGTTCTATTTTTTTTCAAGAACTTTCAAAAACAACATTTTATTTAGGTTACTAAAATAAGCTAGCAATCGGAAACATTAAAAAATTGATTAATTCTTTGGGAGAGAGTGCATTAAATATTATAAATTGGATGATTATTGTACATTTTATATTTTAGTGATTTATATTGATTAATAAAATTATCTATTTGATGATATTATCCCAACTATTTTTTGACATACCATATTAAATATTATTGCATAATGGATTTAAATTATTTTCACTTTTAAGCGCATTTTATCTAATATCAAAACATATTTGAAGCTCTTATATGGAAAAATATGTTTATAGACTTTGTGAATTGTTATAAACCCAATTAACAGAGTAAAGATTTTTATTCATAATTTTTTATCAAATTATCAAAACTTGAAAAAAAATTGAATAATTAAATTTGATTTTTGCAATAATTGCTCAAAAATTTAGTTTTTTACTTATAAATTACTAATTAAAATACAAAAATATTTAACTATTTTAGAACAATAAATTGAGCGAAGGTTGTTATCTTGAACAAATAGAAATCAGGTTATTACATATAAATTGTAAATATTACTCTTTATGCTCTTAATTCTACTTTTTGGAGGGAAATTATTTTTATATATCTTAATTGATAAAGTTATCAACAGAGGTAATAAAAATGATAAAATGATATACTTTTATTTAAGTAAAATAATAGTCAGTCAATCAAAAATAAATATTATTATATTTTGTAAGCAAATTATGTTTCCTTTAATCTAATTAATCAAAATTATTATTTTAAGAAGTAATAAAAAAAAGTTTTTAAGCTCTTCACTTTTATCTCATTAGGTTCTCCATATTGATCTGAGGTATATTTAATTAAAAAATATTATTTTTATTATTATTGATATTTTTTGTGTATTTAATTTTCAATTTATTTAAATAAATAATTTTTATAAAAAAAATTATCATCATCATTTACTTATTGATTTTTGTTAAAAATAACTAAAATTTTTTAGCTATTTTAACTTAATTTTCATTTCAATTTTTAATTAATTATTTATTATTCATTTTTTAATATTTGATATTTTTTCTTCATTTTTTGCTATTAAAACTTACACTTAATAAAAGTTATTTATTTGTTTTACATTGTAATATTTTTAATTATAAAAGTTAATTTAAAACATTATAGTTCTTTTAATTTATTTGATTTGTTTTCCTTATTCTTTGGGTAAAAACAGTTTATTTGTTTTGGATTGTGATATTTTTAATTATAAAAACTAATTAAAAACAATAAAGCTCTTTTTTCTTTTTCTTTTTACTGTGCTTTCTTTTTTTTTTCTTTCTTTGTTAATTTAGTTCATCTTTTATTTTCAATTTTTGTTTTTATTATTAATTAATTAATCTTATTATTTCTTATTTTTTCTTCATTTTTTCCTTCTAATTAACTATTTAATGATATATTTTTTCTTCAATATTTAAAAAGTGACAATTAAATTGGTGAAATGGGTGCATCAGGCTTAGGTTCTGCTTTAGCAAATTGCATTAATCTCTCAAATTTGACACTTAACCTATAGTAAAAATAGTTTATTTGTTTTGCATTGTGGTATTTTTAATTATAAAAACTAATTAAAAACAATAAAGCTCTTTTTTCTTTTTCTTTTTACTTTGCTTTCTTTTTTTGTTCTTTCTTTGTTAATTTAGCTCATCATTTTATTTTCAAATTTTGCTTTTATTATTAATTAATTAATCTTATTATTTCATATTTTTTCTTCATTTTTTCCTTCTAATTAACTATTTAATGATATATTTTTTCTTCAATATTTAAAAAGTTGGAATAAAATTGGTGCAATGGGTGCATCAGGCTTAGGTTCTGCTTTAGCAAATTGCATTAATCTCTCAAATTTGACACTTAACCTATAGTAAAAATAGTTTATTTGTTTTGCATTGTGGTATTTTTAATTATAAAAACTAATTAAAAACAATAAAGCTCTTTTTTCTTTTTCTTTTTACTGTGCTTGCTTTTTTTTGTTCTTTCTTTGTTAATTTAACTCATCATTTTATTTTCAACTTTTACTTTTATTATTAATTAATTAATCTTATTATTTCATATTTTTTCTTCATTTTTTCCTTCTAATTAACTATTTAATGATATATTTATTTTTTCTTCAATATTTAAAAAGTAGAAATTAAATTGGTGAAATGGGTGCATCAGGCTTAGGTTCTGCTTTAGAAAATTGCATTAATCTCTCAAATTTGACACTTGAACTTAGGTAAAAACAGTTTATTTGTTTTGGATTGTGATATTTTTAATTATAAAAACTAATTAAAAACAATAAAGCTCTTTTTTCTTTTTCTTTCTTTTTACTGTGCTTTCTTTTTTGTTCTTTCTTTGTTAATTTAACTCATCATTTTATTTTCAACTTTTACTTTTATTATTAATTAATTAATCTTATAATTT
>NW_002476294.1:0-9432 GCF_000189635.1 Tetrahymena thermophila SB210 | reverse complement strand
CTTCTTCTAAATTATTATATTTTTTAATCTATTATATCATTTATTTTTTTTTCAAAAATATTAAAAATATTGAATAGCAATTTATGAAATTTAATTAATTATAAATGGATAAAAAGAACAAATAAATATAATAATTAATTAATTATCAAATATTAATTTATATATTTGGTTTTATGAAGAGATATCACAGAAAAATTAATTTAACATTCACTATTTAAACTTAATATTTGTATTTAAAACATATACTTAAAAATATAGTAGGAATTAGAGACAGCCAGTTATTTATTTAGTCATTTTTATAAAAATACTAGTTGTTAATGTTCTTAAATATTATAAAAATAATGTATATTAGTAGATTTTTCTGTTTTAGCTCTTTAATTTTAGGAATATTTTTAATATCTCTAATAATAGCAAGATGCCATACTAAAATTTCTTGGTTTGCCTACCACTTATAATGAAATATATTTTTTATTTATTTATTAAAATATCTGATTTATATATATATTTTTAATAGAATTATAATTAATTAATAATTTAATTGATAATAATTTCAAAAATAAATAAAAAGTAAAACTTGATTTATCCCTGAGGTTTTATTTAAATCATGGCATCTAATTAATCATGATAAATAAAAAAAGGATAGAAATATGATTGATGGATAATATTTAAGATTAAAATTTAACTGGCATATAAAAGTTTGGCATTTATATAATTTAATAAGATGTAATATAACACTAAAAGTTTCAAATTATTTGATCGTTTTTGGAGAAACCAGAGGGTTTGCTGAAGAGGATTTTATTTATTTAAGTAAATTTAATTTTTTTATTTTTTGTAATTAATTTATTTACTTACAAAAATATGAATCATATTTATAAATATAAAATCAAAAATAAAATCTTTTTATCTATCAATTTATATTTTAGGTTAAAAAAACTTTTTCAAAATATTATTTAATAAAATATATAATATTATTCAAACATTTTATATTTATTCATCACTTTTTCACCAGTTGTTTAATTTGAAACCAAAGACAACTAATCTTTTTGATTTACGACACTTGCTTATTACTTTGAATTCTAATAATTTATTCAAAAAGCTAAAAATTTTAAAATAAATTTGTGTAAATTTTAAGATAAATATCAAAATACAATAAACTTTTAAATTAAAAATTATTCTTTATATTAATAAATAAAATAATATTAGTGGAATAAAAAAGATAAAAAAATAAAATAAATAAAGATATCAAATAAATTCAAAGAGCTTTTTTGTTTTATATTCATTTTTATAGTTTAAAATATCACAATCCAAAACTAATCAACTATTTTTACCAAAGGTAAAGTTTCAAATTTGAGAGATTAATGCACTTTGCTAAAGCAGAACCTAAACCTAATGCACCATTGTCACCAATTTAATTTTAACTTTTTAAATATTGAAGAAAAAATATATCATTAAATAGTTAATTAGAAGGAAAAAATGAAGAAAAAATATGAAATAATAAGATTAATTAATAATAAAAGTAAAAGCTGAAAATAAAATGATGAAATAAATTAACAAAGAAAGAACAAAAAAAAGTAAGCACAATAAAAGAAAAAGAAAAAAGAGCTTTATTGTTTTTAATTAGTTTTTATAATAAAAATATCAAAATCCAAAACAAATAAACTATTTTTACCTAAGGTAAAGTTTCAAATTTGAGAGATTAGTGCACTTTGTTAAAGCAGAACCTAAGCCTGATACACCTTCGTCACCAATTTAATTAAACCTTTTTAAATATTGAAGAAAAAATATATCGTTAAATAGTTAATTAGAAGGAAAAAACGAAGAAAAAATATGAAATAATAAGATTAATTAATAATAAAAGCAAAAGTTGAAAATAAAATGATGAGCTAAATTAACAAAGAAAGAAAGAACAAAAAAAAGCAAGTACAATAAAAGAAAAAGAAAAAAGAGCTTTATTTGTTTTTAATTAGTTTTTATAATTAAAAATATCACAATCCAAAACAAATAAACTATTTTTACCTAAGGTAAAGTTTCAAATTTGAGAGATTAATGCACTTTGCTAAACCAAAACTTAAGACTGATGCACCTTTTGCACCAATTTAATTATAACTTTTTAAATATTGAAGAAAAAATATATCATTAAATAGTTAATTAGAAGGAAAAAATGAAGAAATAATAAGATTAATTAATAATAAAAGTAAAAGTTGAAAATAAAATGATGAGCTAAATTAACAAAGAAAGAACAAAAAAAGCAAGCACATTAAAAGAAAAAGAAAAAAGAGCTTTATTGTTTTTAATTAGTTTTTATAATTAAAAATATCACAATTCAAAACAAATAAACTGTTTTTACGCAAGATCAAGTGTCAAATTTGAGAGATTAATGCACTTTGCTAAAGCAGAACCTAAGCCTGATACACCTTCGTCACCAATTTAATTAGAACTTTTTAAATATCGAAGAAAAAATATATCATTAAATAGTTAATTAGAAGGAAAAATGAAGAAAAAATATGAAATAATAAGATTAATTAATAATAAAAGTAAAAGTTAAAAATAAAATGAAGAACTAAATTAACAAAGAAAGAACAAAAAAAGCAAGTACAATAAAAAGAAAAAGAAAAAAGAGCTTTATTGTTTTTAATTAGTTTTTATAATTAAAAATATCACAATTCAAAACAAATAAACTGTTTTTACTTAAGTTTAAGTGTCAAATTTGAGAGATTATTGCAATTTGCTAAAACAGAACTTAAGCCTGATGTACCTTCGTCACCAATTTAATTTTAACTTTTTAAATATTGAAGAAAAAAATATCATTAAATAGTTATTTAAAAGGAAAAAATGAAGAAAAAATATGAAATAATAAGACTTATTAACTAATAATAAAAGTAAAAGTTAAAAATAAAATGATGAGCTAAATTAACAAACAAAGAACAAAAAAAGTAAGCACAATAAAAGAAAAAGAAAAAAGAGCTTTATTGTTTTTAATTAGTTTTTATAATTAAAAATATCACAATCCAAAACAAATAAACTATTTTTACCTAAGGTAAAGTTTCAAATTTGAGAGATTAATGCTTTTTGCTAAAGCAGAACCTAAACCTGATGCACCTTTGTCATGAATTTTATTACAACTTTTTAAATATTAAAAAAAAAATATCATTAAGTAGTTAATTAGATGGAAAAAATGAAGAAAAAAATATGAAATAATAAGATTAATTAATAATAAAAGTAAAAGTTGAAAATAAAATGATGAACTATTTTAACAAATAAAGAACAAAAAAATGTAAGCACGATAAAAGAAAAAGAAAAATGAGCTTTATTTGATTTTAATTAATTTTTATTATTAAAAATATCACAATCCAAAACAAATAAACTATTTTTACCTAAGGTAAAGTGTCAAATTTGAGAGATTAATGCAATTTGCTAAAGCAGAACCTAAGCCTGATGCACCATAATAAATTTACACATATACTGTAATTCCTCTAAAAAATTGGGGTTGAGTCAGGTCTCTGACTATCTAATATATGCTAAATTAACAAAGAAAGAAAAAAAAAAGCAAGTACAATAAAAAGAAAAAGAAAAATTATTTTTAATTAGTTTTTATAATTAAAGGTATCACAATCCAAAACAAATAAATGGTTTTTACTCAAGTTCAAGAGTCAAATTTTAGAGATTAATGCACTTTGCTAAAGCAGAACCTAAGCCTGATGCACCATTGTCACCAATTTAATTTTAACTTATTAAATATTGAAGAAAAAATATATCATTAAATAGTTAATTAGAAGGAAAAAATGAAGAAAAAATATGAAATAATAAGACTTATTAACTAATAATAAAAGTAAAAGTTGAAAATAAAATGATAGGTTAAATTAATAAAGAAAGAAAAAAAAAAGCAAGCACAATAAAAGAAAAAGAAAAATGAGCTTTATTGTTTTTAATTAGTTTTTATAATTAAAAATATCACAATCCAAAACAAATAAACTGTTTTTACCCAATATTAAGTGTCAAATTTGAGAGATTACTGCAATTTGCTAAAACGGAACTTAAGCCTGATGCAACTTCTGCACCAATTTAATTATTACTTTTTAAATATTGAAGAAAAAATATATCATTAAATAGTTAATTAGAAGGATAAAATGAAAAAAAAATATAAAATAATAAGATTAATAAATTAATAATAAAAGTAAAAATTGAAAATAAAATGATGAGTTAAATTAACAAAGAAAGAAAGAACAAAAAAAAGCAAGCACAATAAAAGAAAAAGAAAAAAGAACTTTATTGTTTTTAATTAGTTTTTATAATTAAAAATATCACAATGCAAAACAAATAAACTATTTTTACCTAAGGTCAAGTGTCAAATTTGAGAGATTAATGCACTTTGCTAAAGCAGAACTTAAGCCTGATGCACCTTTTGCACAAATTTAATTATCACTTTTTAAATATTGAAGAAAAAATATATTATTAAATAGTTAATTAGAAGGAAAAAATGAAGAAAAAATATATCATTAAATAGAGTAAGTTACCATAAAAAATTATAAAAAGCGAGTTTTATTTCCAAATTTTTACATTTTATAAAATTAAAATTATTAATTTTTTTATGAATTTTTTTCCATCCTAAATTTTCAAAATTTATTTTTTTCAAAAAAAAAGATATGTTATAATTTCTAAAAATTAGCTTAATTTATAATCTTATTAAGATATAAATTAAATAGGTATTCACTCTAGTTAATTAGGAGGAAAAAATGAAGAAAAAATATGAAATAATAAGATTAATTAATAAAATTAACAAAGAATGAAAAAATAAGAAATCATAATAAAAAGAAAAAAGAAAAACAAATCTAAAAAATTAAAAGAACTATAGTGTTTTAAATTAACATTTATAATTAAAAATATTACAATGTAAAATATACAAATAAATAGTTTATAAAATTATTTATTTAAAAAATTGAAAATTAAATATACAAAAAATATCAATAATAATAAAAATAATATTTTTTAATTAAATATACCGAAGATTAATATGGAGAACATAATGAGATAAAAGTGAAGAGCTTTTAAACTTTTTTTATTAATTTATATAAATTTAAAGGATATTAATAAAAAAATTAATAATTACTTCTTCTAAATTATTATAATTTTTAATCTATTATATCATTTATTTTTTTTTCTTCAAAAATATTGAATAGCAATTTATGAAATTTAATTAATTAATTAATTATAAATGTATAAAAAGAATAAATAAAAATAATAATTAATTAATTAATTATCAAATATTAATTTATATATTTGGTTTTATGAAGAGATATCACAGAAAAATTAATTTAACATTCACTATTTAAACTTAATATTTGTATTTAAAACATATACTTAAAAATATAGTAGGAATTAGAGACAGCCAGTTATTTATTTAGTCATTTTTGTAAAAAGCCTAGTAGTTAATGTTCTTAAATATTATAAAAATAATTTTTATAAGTAGATTTTTCTATTTTAGCTCTGTAATTTTAGGAATATTTATAATATCTCTAATTATAGCTAGATGCCATACTAAAATTTCTTGGTTTGCCTGCCACTTATAATTAAATATATTTTTTATTTATTTTTATTAAAATTTCTGATTTATATATATATATATATATTTTTAATAGAATTATAATTAATTAATAATTTAATTGATAATAATTTTAAAAATAATTTGCATTTTTCTAGAATATTTAGAGAATATTTTATAATAAAAAAATAAAATAAGCATTTTAAAATTTATAATATTGTGTTAAAAAAATTAGATAAATTCTTGAAATGAAATAGACTTATAAAAAACCAAATTCAACATTAAGGACTTTTAAATTCATTAATTTACTCTAAATATTATTAAATAAAAAAATCAAATTTGTATTGTCTGAATGAATAAATGATAATTTAAAAACAATTATTTTATGATTTTAAAAAATATAAAATGAAAAAAATGATCATAAGATAAATTAAAAATTTGAGAAAAAAAAACAAACAAAAAAAACATTTTTACCACAAAAGTTAAATAAAAAGTAAAACTTGATTTATCCCTGAGGTTTTATTTAAATCATGTCATCTAATTAATCAGGATAAATAAATAAAGGATAGAAATATGATTGATGAATAATATTTAAGATTAAAATATAACTGGCATATAAAAGTTTGGCATTTATATAATTTAATAAGATGTAATATAACACTAAAAGTTTCAAATTAATTGATCGTTTTTGGAGAAACAATAGGGTTTGCTGAAGAGAGGATTTAATTTATTTAAGTAAATTTAATTTTTTTATTTTTTATAATTAATTTATTTAATTACAAAAATAGGAATCATATTTATAAATATAAAATCAAAAATAAAATCTATCTATCTATCTATATTTTAGGTTAAAAATAATTTTTCAAAATATTATTAAAAAAAATATATAATACTATTCAAACATTTTATATTTATTCATCCTTTTTTCACCAGTTGTTTATCATTAGATATCAAAGACAACTAATCTTTTTGATTTACAACACTTGCTTATTACTTTGAATTTTTATGATTTATTCATTGAGCTAAAAGTTTTAAAATAAATTTGTGTAAATTTTAAGATAAATATCAAAATAGAATAAACTTTTAAATTAAAAATTATTCTTTAAATTAATAAATAATATATTATAAGTGAAATAAAAAAGATTAAAAAATAAAATAAATAAAAGATATCAAATAAATTCAAAGAGTTTTTTGTTTTATATTCATTTTTATAGTTTAAAATATCACAATCCATAACAAATAAACTGTTTTTACTAAAGGTTAAGTTTCAAATTTGAGAGATTAATGCAATTTGCTAAACCAGAACATAAGCCTGATGCACCTTCGTCACCAATTTAATTTTCACTTTTTAAATATTGAAAAATATATATCATTAAATAGTAAATTAGAAGGAAAAAAGGAAGAAAAAATATGAAATAATAAGATTAAATTAATAATAAAAGTAAAAGTTGAAAATGAAATGATGAACTAAATTAACAAAGAAAGAACAAAGAAAAGCAAGCAAAAGAAAAAGAAAAAAGGGCTTTATTGCTTTTAATTAGTTTTTATAATTAAAGATATCACAATTCAAAACAAATAAACTGTTTTTACTAAAGGTCAAGTGTCAAATTTGAGATATTAATGCAATTTGCTAAAGCAGAACCTAAGCCTGATGCACCTTTTGCACAAATTTTATTTCTTCTTTTTAAATATTGAAAAACAATATATCATTAAATAGTTAATTAGCTAAATTAACAAAGAAAGAACAAAAAAAAGCAAGCAAAAGAAAAAGAAAAAAGAGCTTTAATGTTTTTAATTAGTTTTTATAATTAAAGATATCACAATTCAAAACAAATAAACTGTTTTTACTAAAGGTAAAGTTTCAAATTTGAGAGGTTAATGCACTTTGCTAAAGCAGAACCTAAGTCTGATGCACCTTCATTGCCAATTCTATTTCTTCTTTTTAAATATTGAAAAAAAATATTTCATTAAATAGTTAATTAGAAGGAAAAAAATGAAGAAAAAATATGAAATAATAAGATTAATTAATAGTAAAAGCAAAAGTTGAAAATAAAATGATAAAATAAATTAACAAAGAAAGAACAAAAAAACAAGCACAATAAAAAGAAAAAGAAAAAAGAGCTTTATTGTTTTTAATTAGTTTTATAATGAAAGATATCACAATCCAAAACAAATAAACTGTTTTTACCCAAGATTAAGTGTCAAATTTGAGAGATTAATGCAATTTGCTAAACCAGAACCTAAGTCTGATACACCTTTGTCACCAATATAATTTCTACTTTTTAAATATTGAAAAAAAATATATCATTAAATAGTAAATTAGAAGGAAAAAATGAAGAAAAAATATGAAATAAGAAGATTAATTAAATAATTATAAAAGTAAAAGTTGAAAATAAAAAGATGAGCTAAATTAACAAAAAAAGAACAAAAAAAAGCAAGCAAAAGAAATAGAAAAAAGAGCTTTATTGTTTTTAATTAGTTTTTATAATTAAAAATATCACAATCCAAAACAAATAAACTGTTTTTACTATAGGTTAAGTGTCAAATTTGAGAGATTAATGCACTTTGCTAAAGCAGAACCTAAGCCAGATGCACCTTCGTCATAAATTGAATTATGACTTTTTAAATATTGAAAAAATATATATTATTAAATAGTAAATTAGAAGGAAAAAATGAAGAAAAAATATGAAATAATAAGATTAAATTAATAATAAAAGTAAAAGTTGAAAATAAAATGATAAGCTAAATTAACAAAGATAGAAGAAAAAAAAAGCAAGCAAAATAAAAAGAAAAAGAAAAAAGAGCTTTAATGTTTTTAATTAGTTTTTATAATTAAAGATATCACAATTCAAAACAAATAAACTGTTTTTACTATAGGTTAAGTTTCAAATTTGAGAGATTAATGCACTTTGCTAAAGCAGAACCTAAGCCTGATGCAGCTTTTGAACCAATTTAATAATAACTTTTTAAATATTGAAAAAATATATTTTATTAAATAGTTAATTAGAAGGAAAAAAATGAAGAAAAAATATGAAATAATAAGATTAATTAATAGTAAAAGCAAAAGTTGAAAATAAAATGATAAAATAAATTAACAAAGAAAGAACAAAAAAACAAGCACAATAAAAAGAAAAAGAAAAAAGAGCTTTATTGTTTTTAATTAGTTTTATAATGAAAGATATCACAATCCAAAACAAATAAACTGTTTTTACCCAAGATTAAGTGTCAAATTTGAGAGATTAATGCAATTTGCTAAACCAGAACCTAAGTCTGATACACCTTTGTCACCAATATAATTTCTACTTTTTAAATATTGAAAAAAAATATATCATTAAATAGTAAATTAGAAGGAAAAAATGAAGAAAAAATATGAAATAATAAGATTAATTAATAGTAAAAGCAAAAGTTGAAAATAAAATGATAAAATAAATTAACAAAGAAAGAACAAAAAAACAAGCACAATAAAAAGAAAAAGAAAAAAGAGCTTTATTGTTTTTAATTAGTTTTATAATGAAAGATATCAAAATCCAAAACAAATAAACTGTTTTTACCCAAGATTAAGTGTCAAATTTGAGAGATTAATACAATTTGCCAAAGCAGAACCTAAGTCTGATGCACCTTCATTGCCAATTCTATTTCTTCTTTTTAAATATTGAAAAAAAATATATCATTAAATAGTTAATTAGAAGGAAAAAATGAAGAAAAAATATGAAATAATAAAATTAATAATAATAAAATAAAAGTTGAAAATAAAATGATGAACTAAATTAACAAAGAAAGAACAAAAAAAAGCAAGCAAAAGAAAAAAAAAAGAGCTTTATTGTTTTTAATTAGTTTTTATAATTAAAAATATCACAATCCAAAACAAATAAACTGTTTTACTCAAGATTAAG
>NW_002476295.1:0-4012 GCF_000189635.1 Tetrahymena thermophila SB210 | reverse complement strand
TTTAACTTTTTAATATATAAATTATTAAAGTTCAGGTTTGTTATATTTAACTTTTCGCTGATTGTCAATTGATAGTTATCTATTTTATTAGTTTAAATAAATCAATTTTTTATGAATTTAACTAATTATATTTTACCTTAGCTTATAATTATTTTTCTAGAGAATTCTTTAATTAAATTTTAGCATCATCATCGTTTAAACTTTAAAATTAAAAGTTATAATTTTAGCAAATAAAATTTTAATCAATCAAAAATTTTTAAAGAAATAAATAATTAATTTATAATTTTAAGATTATAACAAAGAATTTTTAATTATTTCTGAAAAATTATTTAAAATTATTTTGTGTTTTTATAAATATAATTTTATTTTAAATAAATCTAGTAAAGATAAAAAAAGGTAATTATGCTTAAGTTTTTTTTGTATTTTAGTTGTGTTGTGATGAGTAAGTAAAAAAATTTGTTATATTTTATTTGGTTAGTAAATAAATAAATAAGCAAGTTAGTAAATGACAAGTTGGCTTAATTAGCTAATAACTAAGTCAAAAGCTTAAAATAATCAATATTTAGTTTATCAATCAATCAATTAAATTTTTACTTTAAATCGAGCGTCAAAGTTGTGATATTCTTGCACTAGGCTATTCCTGTGCCTAAATCTTTTGCACCCCCATCACCAATATTGTTCCAACTTGAAATATAAGAATAAATAACGAATTAAATAAATATGGAGGAGAAAGGATGGTAAAAAACTATGGCTTTCGTTAGTATTTTAGTTGTGTTGTGATGAGTAAGTAAAGAAATTCGTTATATTTTATTTGGTTAGTAAATAAATAAATAAGCAAGTTAGTAAATGACAAGCTGGCTTAATTAGCTAATAACTAAGTCAAAAGCTTAAAATAATCAATATTTAGTTTATCAATCAATCAATTAAATTTTTACATTAAGTTAAGTGTCAAAGTTGTGATATTCTTGCACTAGGCTATTCCTGTGCCTAAATCTTTTGCACCCTCTGCACCAATTTTATTCTCTCTTGAAATATAAGAATAAATAACGAATTAAATAAATATGGAGGAGAAAGGATGGTAAAAAACTATGGCTTTCGTTAGTATTTTAGTTGTGTTGTGATGAGTAAGTAAAGAAATTCGTTATATTTTATTTGGTTAGTAAATAAATAAATAAAAAAGTTAGTAAATGACAAGCACAAAATTGTCAATTAGTTCTAAAAAAAAGTTTTCTTACAAATTTTAATTTATTTTTAATTAGTGGGCAAAATTTTATAAATTAATCAAAATTTTATACTAATTTTTAACTATGCCATTTTTTTGCATTTACAATATTTTTCAATCTTTACTTACCACCTCAATAGATTTTAATAATAAACAAAATGATAAAGTTTATTTTTTATTGTAAATTGTAATAATTGATAAGAATTTATCTTTAATTTTTTATAGAAAGGAAGTATCCATCATCAATGATTAAAATTAAATATTTCTTAATTTCTATAAAAAGTATGAACTGTTAATCAAGTCTTGTATTTGAATTCTTAAATGGTAATCTGTTGATATTTTATTTACAATTTAAATTAATTTTAATATAATTACGATAAATCTATTTCGACAACTTGAAATTCTGTAATTTTATGTAAGTCATTCATCCTATTTATCTTTATTTACTTGATGTCTTAAATAGGAATCTAATTTTAAGAAATTAACGGTGCAACAGATCCGATATTTACAGTCTCAACATTTTATATAGGACCTAAATAATGCTTTGATAAAATTGATTTCATCTTATTTTAGTTTGATTTGAATTAGTTTGTATTTTATTCAACAATAGTAGAAAGAGAAGCTCTGTTTACTCTTTCCCAGACAACTAAGAGTTTAATAAATTCAAATATTTCAGTGTTTCGCTTAATATTTATGTTTTAGAATGGCTCATTATATTATTCAAAAGCCATACTTGGGAATGTAATTCCTACTATTTCATTCAAAATTAAGTAATTGTCAAGCAAAGATAATAGTAATCCAACTGAGTAAGAATCAGACTGAAAAAAAAAAAATTATTATATTTATTTATAATTAACTATAACAATAATTACTTTTTTAGAATATATTTTATTTTAATCATCTTCTTTAGCTATAATTTCAGGTGCACTGTACGTCATATTTCCTACCATCTAAAAATATATTAAAATCTCTTGATTTTTACATAGTAACTAAAAAGTTTACACATTATACTTCAATTTATTCACAATCTTTTCCAAGTTAAACTGATAATCCAAAATCGCCTAATATTAAAATGATTAACTTATTTTTAAAAATTAAAAAATATCAGTGTTAATTACACAGTTTGATTTCAAGTTGATTGCCATCCAAACAAACCAAAAAATTTTCAGGTTTAATATCTCTATGAATAATATTGAAACAATGAATATAATTGACAGAGTCAATTATTTAGAGTGCAATATTCAGTTTTTATTCATCACTAAATTCTCCTTCTTTTGTTTATCTTTCGAGATAATCTTAGAGTGAACCTTTTTTACAATAAATGATATAATAAAATTATTATAAATATAAAAACCTCAATAATAAATGCATAATTTATCACTTATTATTAATATGCTACTAAAATACTTTAAGTGGTGTATTTAAAATTAAGATTTAATTTAATAAAAAACTAAAATAAAAATTTTATAAATTGAAATATAAAAATTTACATGAACACTTTTCTAATTCGAAAACTACATATTTTTCAGGTGCTGTAGCTTTTTCTATGACATAATGGTCATATAGCTAGACTACTAATGGAGTTTTCAACTATTACATTATTCTAATTTCATTTTAAATTTCTTAATCATTTACAATCTTTTGTATTTTTAATGCTATTTCCTTGTTGTTCAAGTTAACTTTTTTAGTAGATAATACCATACCAAAGCTTCCAAAATTAAGAATTTGGAAATTATTTACATATTTATTATTTTCAAATAGACTTTGTAATAGTTTAGATAGTATTTCTTTATTTACAAATTGTTTTTCAGTATCTTTTTTCTTTATTTTTTAATCTGTGTTATCAAGCAATATCTGTGCCTATTTTTCAAATTAAATTTGCTTAGAAAAAAAATTATTATCAAACTTAAAATTAATAATTTAGAATGTAAAAAATTAATATGATTATGTTTTTACCATATATTATGATTACTACGGAATTTGTTCCTATCATTAAAAAAATAATAGTTAATATTTGTTGTCTAAACTTATATTTAATATATTTTTAATATTTTAAAAACTATTCACAGATATTTAATGTAATATATTATCTTTTAATTGTTTTTTAATGGAAAATTATTTATAATAATAATGATAAATGCATTTATTACTTTTAATATCATAGACCTGAGTATGAATTTCAGTGGTTATCCATGAAGATTAATAAGCTCATAAAGTAGGTCTCCTGAACTTTTCCTTTCTAAATAATTTGGTTTTAAGCAAATCTCAGCTATTTTATAAATATTAGACTTTCTATCAATCTAATATTTCGAAGCTATTGCTTTTCCTTTATGAATTTCTGCCTTTGTATCCAAGTCAATCCAATTATCATTTAGCACATTCAGATTATCTAGCTCAAGTAAAACTAGTCCTAGAGAAAAGATGTCCGACTTTTAAACATTAAAATTAAATTAATAATTTAAAGATTAGTTTTATTTAAAAACCTGAATTCTGGATTATCCCTTTTCTACCTCAGGAGCGAAGTAAGCATCAGTTCCTTTCTATAGATTAAAATAATGTAAGATTAATTTTAAATAATATTTCGATGTTCACCTTTGATAGGTAATGGCTTTTCGATTTTGTTACTGTAGATGCAAAACCTAAATCACCTTTAGTTTTAATAATTTTTTAAATTGATAAATTTTGTGATAATTAAAATTTTTTACAGAGCTTGATGGTAAATCCATAAGTTTGAGAAGGGGAAACTAGGTAATTGTGAGGTTTGATATCCCCTGTGCCATGATATTTTTC
>NW_002476296.1:0-54395 GCF_000189635.1 Tetrahymena thermophila SB210 | reverse complement strand
TTAATAAATAATAAAAGTAAAACTTGAAAATAAAATGATGAGTTAAATTAACAAAGAAAGAACAAAAAAAATCAATCACAATAAAAAGAGCTTTATTGGTTAATAGTTTTTATAATTAAAAATATCACTATTCAAAATAAATAAACTATTTTTACCGAAGATCAAGTTCCAAATTTGAGAGATTAATGCAACTTACTAAAGCAAAGCCTAAGCTTGATGCACCCATTGCACCAATTTTATTATTACTTTTTAAAAATTGAAGAAAAAATGTATCATTAAATAGTTAATTTGAAGGAAAAAATGTAGAAAAAATATGAATTAATAAGATTAATTAATTAATAATAAAAGTAAAAGTCGATAATAAAATGATGATTTAAATTAACAAAGAAAGAATAAAAAAAGCATCAAGCAAGCACAATAAAAAGAAAAAGAAAAAAGAGCTTTTATTGTTTTAAATTAGTTTTATAATTAAAAATATCACAATTGAAAGTATTTAAATAAACTATTTTTACCGAAGGGTAAGTGTTAAATTTGACAGATTAATGCAATTTACTAAAGCGGAGCTAAAGTCTGATGCACCTTTGTCACCAATTAAATTTTTTTTAGTATAATTACTAAAAAATAAATAATTAAATAGTTCATTAGAAGGAAAAAATGAATAAAAAATATGAAATAAAAAGATTAATTAATAATTATCTAAATTAACAAAAATGAAAAAAAAGTAAGCACAATAAAAAGAAAAAGGAAAATAAATCAAATAAATTAAAAGAGTTTTATATTTTTAAATTAATTTTTATAATTAAAAATATTACAATCCAAAATAAATAAACTGTTTTTATCAAGTGTAAGTGTTAATAAAAAAAACGAAGAAAAAATATCAAATAATAAATAGTAAATAATTAAGAATTGAAATGAAAATTAAGTCAAAATAGCAAAAAAAATTTTGTTTTAATAGAAATTAATAAATAATGATGAAAATTTCTATTAGAAAAATTATTTATCTAAATAAATTGAAAGTTAAATATATAAAAATAAATTATTAATAATAATAAAAATAATATTTATAAATAAAATATACTCGAGATTAATATGAAGAATCTAATGAGATAAAAGCGAAGAGTTTAAAAACTTTTTTATTAATTTATATAAATTTAAAGGATATTGATAAAAAAATTAATAATTACTTCTTCTAATTCTTTGTATTCTTTAATCTATTATATCATTTATTTTTTATTTCAAAAATATTGAATAGCAATTTATGGAATATAATTAATTATAAATGAATAAAAAGAACAAATAAAATATAATAATTAGTTTATTAATTATCAAATATTAATTAATAAATTTGCTTTTATGAAGTGATAGATATCACAGAAAAATTAATTTAACATTCATTAATTAATTTTAATATTCGTATTTAAATAGTATACTTAAAAATATCTATAGTAGGAATTAGAGTTAGGCAATTAGTCATATTAGAAAAATTCTAAAAATATAGCAATTTATGGAATATAATTAATTATAAATGAATAAAAAGAACAAATAAAATATAATAATTAATTAATTATCAAATATTAATTTATAAATTTGCTTTTATGAAGTGATAGATATCCCAGATAAATTAATTTAGCATTCATTATTTAATTTTAATATTTGTATTTAAATAGTATACTTAAAAATATATATAGTAGGAATTAGAGATGGGCAGTTAGTCATATTAGAAAAATTCTAAAAATTAATGTTCTTAAATTTTATAAAACAAAACTTTTAATTTATTTTCAAATTATTTATTCTACTCCCTCCCTTTCAAGCTTTAAAGTTGAAATTTCATCTATTTTTAAAAATAGTAAATAAAAAATAAAACTAAAATATATGTATTTAATGCACCAAGTAAACCAGCCATTGAAATTGTGGGATCTTTAATTTAAGCAAGAGAAAAAATATATTTAATTGTTCCATAAATATTTTAGAGGTTGAATCAATACAGACAGATTCTCTAAATAATTTAGCTTTTAAAATATGAAGCTAAGAGTTATCTATATTTTTAAGATAAAATTATTAAACCTTAAGTAAGTGTTTTTAAATATTTTGAATGATATAAACTAATTTTTAATATGTTTGATTGAATGGTTCTATTTGCCTAATAATTTATTAAATATAATTATTATATTATAATTAATTCTCGCATTTAACTATTTTTGTAGGTAAACTAAATAAATAAATAATTGGCCACAAATTTTCAATACTCTTTTTTAAAAAAATTATAAAAATTTGTATGCTATTTTAAGCTTGATTATTTATTTGTGATTATTGGAATTCATTTTATAGGTGCTGAATTATTTTTTAATGATATTTTGTTTAAATAATACCCTTAAAACTTTAAGTTACAATTGTAATAAATACTTGTGAATTATTTAATAAAAGATCATATAAAGGTATTATAAGATATTTAAGAATATCCAACAAAAAGTTAAGTTTATAATTTAATATTTTCGTTCAATTTTTTTAATTAATTAATTAATTTCTTATTTACTTACTTACGCAAATAACAAATTAATAAATCACTAAGTTAGTTAATTGTCATAATAGATAAAATGAGCCAAATAAAGGAGGATTAAGACATTAATTTTAAACTAGAATTTCAGATAATGTAAAAGAAAATAGAGATTTTAGAGGTTAAACAAGACTAAATGAGGATGGAGAAACTGGAGCTACAAAAATAAAATGAAAAATACTCATAAGAGTTAGAGGTATTACATTTAAATCAATAATAAATAAATAGATAAATTATGAATTATGAGATAGATAAAGAATGAACCTGTTTAAATATAATCAAATTATAATATAGATATAGCAAGTAATAGTAAATTAAATGAAGTAGCAAATAGATACTTTATAAGGTAATTATTAATTGGGTATTTTCATAACTGTCTTCATTTTTCAATATATAATTAGCCTAATTATAGGAGAGATACTCTAAATCTTGCGAAAATTTGTCATCAGCATCAAAAGAAATATAGAATATGCTTTCAAATATAAAAAATGATTAGTTTATTAAAGAATTAAATTCTGTTAGCACACAAGAAAAGCACGATGAATAGATTGTAAGAACAAGATCTTCGGTTTAATTTTAAACTGTTTAAGAAATCTAACAAAGCGACCAACCAGGAAACACTTAGGGAGATTAATCTATTTAGAATGAAATTTAAACAAAAAAGTCTAGCTTTTAGGTTTTGCAAGAAGGATAAAGTAATCAATAATAGAATATTTTACATTAAATTTAAAAAATAATTCAATTTTTGAGAATTAAGTCAATATTTATTCAAATTATATATTTATGTAAATTTATTTATCATAGGAAAAAGCTTTTATAAGCCTTTAGATAGAGATTTGAAAAGAAGAATGGAAGAAATTCATAGCACAAGCGATAGTTTTTTTGTTGATAATGGAATTTCATTTGATATAGCAGATTCCCCTTTTTACAAGGTTAATGTTTGCAGGGTTGAGAAAAGAGCAGAAAATATGAAGGCATTTTTAAAGAAATTTGCTAAAAATCTAAAAGATTTAGTTAAAAATGGTGAAATATACTCTTAAACTCTAAAAGCTTTGTCAAAAGAAGTATCTCTCAACTTAAATTTGGTCGAAGACAATAAGGAACTCTTTTCCATGTTCACTTACACTTCTGAATACTTCAAAGATTTGACTAATTTTTATGATGCTTTAAATTTTAATCTAACAAATCTTGTCATTTCTCCTCTTAAAAACTATACAAACGTAGCTCCAGACCAGCTCAAAGATATCAAAAAAAAATTTCAAAAACTTTAAGAAGAATTTGAAGCCGTAGAGCTCAAAAATTCATAATAGAAAAAAGCTACTGTAAAAATTTAATTTAATTATTTTTTGCAAAAACAAAACAAATAAATATAAAGTTTAATACGATTTAAATAGTTATAGAAAGACAAAAACCACTATAGCAACATCTCAAAGAATCATTTATAAGTTGCAAAGTAGTATGAATAAATAAGATATGAATATACTTGCAATTTAAATAAGTTACAGTATGAAATGAATACAGAAATTTCTAATAGTATTTGTGCTCTACTCCAAACCTTTGCAGTAATTTTTTAATAGATTAAATAAGCAATATAAAGGAATTAAATAAATATTTAAAAGACTTTCAATGAGCAGTAGCAATTAGAAATGAGATAGTTAGACAGTTATTTAAGATTGTTCAAAACTCCTCAAAATTTGAAAAATGAATATTTTGAAGAAATGCAGCATAGGTTAAATCAATTAAAAATAAAAGTAGAAAATCCAAATTAAACAGTAACACAGTAAGAGTCAAAGAAAAAATAAAAAGTAAAAGGAGAATATTTGCATTATAAAAGTCATAAAAGCAAAGAGTTTAAAAGAAAGTACTTCATACTAGAAAAAGGAAAATTTTATGCCATAAAAATTAAAAAAGGAATCATTCATAGAGAGCAACTAAGTGCTCTTGAGTTAATTAATTTTAATGAATTTTCTGACTGTGATTTTGCAAATTCTTTTGAAGTGATATCTCCCTAAATGAAAAAGCCATTAGTCCTAATCGCTCCATCCAACCAATCACTTCAAGTAATATTTGATTATTTTAATTAGTAAAACTAAGATATCATTTTTAATAGTTTAATAATAAAAATGCTAATTTAATATTTATTTTAGAGAATTAAAAAAAAGGATAAAATATTACTTTAAATAATCGTTTAATAATTAATATTGTCATTTCTATTTATATTCAAAAATAACAAATATAATTTTAATTTAATTAATTGTATACATAGGAATGGAAATTAGCATTTTAAATGGGAACTGAATCTTATTTATCGAAAGGTCCAATCATGAGAGATAGAGATGAATCCAATTAAGATGAATTGATTTACTAAATAATTTAAAATAATATTTGTGCAGATTGTTCTAAACCTGATCCAAGCTGGATAAGCTTGAATTTATGTGTTGTCATATGTTTAGAATGCAGTGGAATCCATAGAAAACTAGGTCCAAGTATTTCTAAGGTTAGATCACTCAAATTAGATAACATTCCAGATGATATTTTAGAGTTTTATTTGTTTAACGGTACAGGATATGTAAAATTTTAATTAAATTCAAAAAAATTAATTTTAAACATTTTATATCTTTTATCAAATATATTATTTATGTTAAATTTTAATTATTAATTAATTATAAATATAGTTGAATGAAATGTGGGAGAAGAATGCATCGAAAGATTTAAAACCAACATTTGAAAGCACAAGTGAGTAGAAAGAAAATTGGATTAAAGCAAAATATGTAGATTAAAAATTTATAGAAAAAGACTTATCTAGCAATTAAATAGATTTAATGTGCAAAGCTATCATTTCAAAAAAACCAATAGATATTATAAATATAGTATTTTCCAGAAGCATACTATTGGATAAACTCTATCAAATTTAATCAATGTAGTAGACTTTCCTACATTACGCTTGTCTTAATTCTAACGCTAAAGTTGTTTCTCTTCTAATATAAATTGGAGCAGATATTAACTCCTTAAATTCAGAAAAACAGCGTCCATTAGACATTGCCAAGCAAGCAGGAAATGTAAAATTATTACTTTTATTCATTCTGTAATTATTTCTAACTTCTACTTTTAATTAAGAACGAAATATATTAGTTTTTATTATCCAAAGAGTGAACGATAGATAGATAAATAAATAAAAAGATAGATAAACTGATAAACAAACCCTTGTTTTTTATGAATTTTTATAAAATTAATTCAAACATAAATAATAAAATTTTAAAAATAATATAATAGTTTAATTTATGTACATAATATATCTCATAATAGTTATTATTTTTATAATTTGAAAGTAGGAAAAAATTAATCACTGTTTATAACCATATTCAAATAAACTAAAAAAAATTAAATTCTTAAGACAATTATTGGAATTTATATTTGAATTAAATAATAATCATTATTAATTTATAGATATTTAATGATATTAATTATTAATAAAAGAAATAGATTTTAATTAATCCAAATTAAGAAATCAAGCATCAAAAAAATAAAATAATATTATTAAAGTGTTCGAATGTAAAAATGAAGTTTTAAAATTAATCATAATTAATTGATTTGAATTATTGTCAAATAAAACAATTTTAAACATTAGCGAACTAAAATATTACATTGAATATTATCATTGAATAAATTCACGAAAATGTTTAATCACAAAAAATAAAAAAATATTGATTATAACTAATAAATTTATTTTAAATTGTTCATGAACATAGATAGAACTTAATTTTATCTTCAATTAAAGTCAATCAATTCATATAAAATATTCGAATGAGGTCTATAGGATATTCTTTGCTTAATCTCTTTACCTGTTTAATCACTGACTAAAAGTAAAACCCTTTGTAAATTTTTCTTTGAAAGATAGTAGATTGAATCTAAAAGAGTATCCCAAGAGAATTAGGCTTCTATTTAGCATCTATTTTATTTATAAAAAAATTATCATCAAAAAAAACAAATATTTTATCTCTTTATTTTACTTTTTCATTTTTAATGATAATATTTCAACACTGCTTAAATTCTTAAGACAATCAAACAATCCTTAAAATGCCAAGCTATTTATTGTGATGCTCCTTTATTAAATAAAAGTAGAAGTTATTATCTAAAAAATATTCTAGCAATTGTGTTAAATTAAATTTACTTAGGAAAATTTAAAAAGATCTTTTTGATGTTTTGCTTCAATTTCAGGACCTAGATCAAGTATCTTATCTCGTTGATTCCTGAGTCAATAGGGAAATCAATCCATAGACTCTTTATTCCCTAATTGCCAATAATTTCTTACATAGCACTTTGAAATTCTTTCTTGTTATTAGGCTAGAATCTAAATTTACAAACATTCTACTAAGGCGATAGCATCTAATTTTAATATTCTTCTCTAGTCAACTTTTGAGATGAATTTCGAAGATTAAGGCCTGAACTTTAGAAATCATCTCTTGGAGGATTATTGGTATTACTTGCTGATATCACAGAGCGATTTTTCCAATTGATTCTGTCTGTTTCTAAAACATTTGCTTGCTCATAAATTCTTTTATTTTAATATAAACTTTTTTGCTGAGAAATATGGCTTTGATAATTTAAAAAGCTCTCGTCTAACTCTTCAATTTATGGGCCTTTAAAAGCTGATACTTTATTCAAAGCATCTTCAATTTGTTAAAAATATTCACATACATTAGAGCGATATTTCTTGAACTGCTCAGAAAAATCATTAAACTTTTCTTTCAGACCTTCGATTTCTGTAAATTAGATTTGCATGAGATAATTGTTGTCATTTAATGTATAGCTATCTGGCTCAGAAATAATATTTCGGATGATTTCCTGGTATCCTTCTTATTTGGTTAGCACAATTTTAATCTGATGTTAAAATTATTCTAATTTTCTTTCTAAAAACCTCTTTTGTAAGTCATTTTATTCCAAGAGTGTTATTTATAAGCTAGATTTGAGCGTTTACATAGATTTAATTATCTTCTCAAGTTAAGTTAATAAATAGGCTATTTCTTACTATTGTATATATAAAAGTAATTTAAAAAATTATTTTAAATAAATAAATAAATATATTTTACTTCTTAATTTTTGATGTCTCTACCAAACTCGCTTTAGGTTTAACTAGCCTTTATATCGTTGTATAGAAAGTCACAAAACTCCTAAAAAGGGATTATTACATGGGTCATATGACTCTCTCTAGCACACACTTAGCAGATGAGGCTTCTATTGCTGCAACTCTTATCAACACAAAGGCTGATAAATTCAGATTAATGAATACTACAGATTTAACTCATTTTATTTTTCAGATTATTTACAAATTTTTTTAGCTTTTTAAATTTTTTATAACAAATTATTATAAATTAATAATTGTATTATATTCTTAAATTATCTTTGCTAATTAATTAATTGTATTTTGACCTGAAAATATCTTAGCTAGCTAATAAACTAATTTTTAAACAATATCTTTAAATTTCTTTAATAATTTCTAACATAAATAAAATATTTTTGTGATTTATTGATTATAAATTAGAATTCAATAGTTAGTTATTTGTTTCTTCATATTCTATTAAAACAAATAAACATTTTAAATATTTTATAATTTTTTAGAGCATTTTTTAGTAAAAATTAAATGAGCTTGTAATTTTAACATTATTTAGAAGAAATCTTTATTAGATTTAATTAATTAAATTTCCAAAAGTAAAATTTTGTAAAAATAAATTATCATTTTTGAATAGTCTTAAAGAATAGTTAGTTCTTCCTTATAAAATTAAAAACATTTTATCAATTCAAATTCCATTTTTATAGTAAATTATTTTTAAATTTATAATAAAGCATTAAAAATTTTTTTTTAATATATATTTTCCAAATTTATGCTTCATAAGTCATTGAAATATTTAATTACGTATTTCAGTCTTTAATATACTTAATTAATATGTATCCTTATTAATTAACATCTAGATTCTTTTCATATTTTTTTTGTAAGAATTTGTAAAAATAAAAGAGAGAGTTAGATAAATAAATAAATAAATAAATATTTTCAATCCTTTGAAATATCCATTTTTGGAATTTAAATGGGGGAGAAAATAAAAAAATATATAAATATTTTTTGTTTCTTCAAAGTTCCAAAAAGAAAAACTATATTACCCATTTTTAATAATTAACTTAGCTATCTAGGGTATATAATATGACAGGTTTTATTGTACTTTTAATCTAAATATATTTATTATAAAAATTTTATTATTGAAAAAGATATTTTTTTATTTTCGAGTCCAATTAAAATTTTGTTTGGATGCTATTTTTTTTAGAGTTTGTTCAAAAATTATTTCTTTCCAAAAAATTATCATTAAATTAATTCTATAAATATAAAAAGCAGGTTGGTATTTAGTTTTTTAAATATCCTTTTCAGTTAATTTTGTCATACTTTTCTTCTTATCTTTATTTTTAAAAAATTATTCTCTAAAAAGCTTTATAAAATACAACTCAAATAAAATCTATTACTAACCAAATAAATGACAAAATTGCTAATTACATCTTGAAAAAAATTTATTTTCGAAAAAGCATAACAAATTTTTTTAATTTCATGAAGTAAGTAAGTAAGTAAGTAAGTAAGTAAGTAAGTAAGTAAGTAAGTAAGTAAGAAAACTCCAAACAACAATACGTACTTATTAAAACTGATAAAATAATATTTAAAAAAATATTTTGGTTCAAACTAAATAAAAATATCCTTCTTTTCACTTACTCTTTTATTTTTTCAATAGATATTAAAATAAACAAATAATTTTTTTTTACTTTAAGAAACCTTAATTTGTTCAGTTTGAGATAAATAGATGGTCATCAATTTATATTTTTTTATGTATAATTTATTTAATCAGTTTATATAACAGAAATAAAAACTAAATAAAATAAAATTTTTGAAAATGTGTATTTTATTTATCAATCACTTTAATAAAAATTATATTTTTTCAAATAACATAAGTAAATAAAAAAGTTTTTTAATTAATTTACATGACTTGAGAATAATTGCTTGAATTATATCTATAAATAGGAACACTAACTTTATCAGAATGAATAAAAATAATATTATTCTTCTAGTCTATCTATTTTGATGTCAGATGATATTTTATATCAATTTCATGAGTTAGAATATTTATATTTTTTTTAATAGACATTATAATTTAAGCGATAATAATGTTTAAAATACATGTCATGCATTATTTGTTGCAACTTAATATTTCAATTTTATAAAAATAAATAACAAAAATGTTACTTCTAAAAACAAAGAAAAATTAAAATGTTAGAGAATCATTACATTTTATTGACTTTTGAAAAATAATTTTAACATTTTCTATTTAACTACATGTTTCAGGTACAAAAAAATAGTAATTACAGTTTACATATTATTTAAAACATAAAGTTTTTCTTTTTTAAAATTAACGCTTGAATTTATTTGATTAATATTGGTCTTAAAATATACTTTAAATTTTATTTTGGTTAATTAAAAAAAATAATAGCTCCTCATACTTTTATTATTTATTTTGTTCGTTAGTTAGTAACATATCATTCAAAATCATTGAAAAAAAAACTACTAAATAGCTTTATTCAAATAAATCAATTTTATGGTTTAAAGCTATTAATGGGAGATTCATTTATTTTTTCTTACATTATAAAGATGAATTTATTTTGTTATTTAAAATCCTTAAAATTATTACACACAAATAAAATTGTGGGTTATAGAATTTTTTATGATTTTTAAATTCAGTAAGAGAGAGCTAGCTAATCTAAATATATATTAGAAGATTGAAGAGTTACTTACTTTTGCTGGTTCAAATAATAAATTTACAATTTGCTTTAGCTTTTTTAAAAAAGTAAACATATTTTTCATTATTAATCAATAGAAACAATTTTATTTACTTATATAAATCAAAATATAATCATATTTCAATAGTTTGTAAATATGAACAAAAGTACCTTAATTAAACCATTTTATTGGTTCATTTTTAACTCACTTTTCATCCAGATATATAATGCTTTTATTTGTGAAAAATATTATTCAAACAAAAATCATGCATGAAAGTTATCACATTTCTTATCATTTTGGAGTAGGAGAGATGAGATAGTTTTAAGGGTGATTAATAAATTAATTAGAAATAATTATTTACCTTAATTTATTAATTCTACTATTTGATTAAAAAAATTCTTTAAAAAAACCAAGTAAGATTTGATTAAAAATTAAGCATAATTTACAACTTTAAAAAATTTCAAACAAACAATAAAAAAAACACCTAAAAAATTAAAAAGCAAATAAAGCAGACACAAACAGACATATTCTTTTTGATAAATTTGAATAATAAATAGATTAACTTTATTTAAAAAATGAATCTATTATAATAGTTTTATTCGTTTTTAGTTTGTTTACAAATAGCAAGATGTTATGATTCTCGATTCTACAACACTGACTTACCAATATATGAACCATTTCCTTTATCAGTGATTAATCCAACTACGAGTCTTTGCAAGAATGGTTCTACTGATGTGATGTCTCTATTTAACTCTAATTAGTAAAATTTTCTTGCTCTAAATCTCTAACTATGTGGCTTCGCTATCTATAATATCACAGATAAGTAAAATAGTATCTAAATTGTGCAATTCTTTCCTTACTAACCCTAAAAAGGTCAAGTCTTATCATTAAGTAATACAGATTCCTAAAATTATCTATGGGTTGGATACACAACAGGACTATTTGAAATTTATGATATTTCAAAACTAAATTTTCCTCTTGTTCTATCGTAAAATTTAACTAGCTCAAGTGGTAACGATATTCTAAATAAAGTTATTTAATTTCCACAATATAATTTGACATTTTTAGCATGTTAAAATAACTTTAAACTTATAACTTGGTAATAAAATTAACTCACCATACAAAAAGAAGTAGAACTATCAGATTGGAATATTGTTAAAATAAGGTTTGCATTTAAGTAAACTTTCCTTGTTGTGCAAGGATTTACTTCTATTCACTTTTATTAATAACCAGTATCTAGTATACAATAAGGTAATCTTAACTATTATTGCTCTTTTAACCCCAGTTCTGCTTATGTTCTAAGTTCTTTTGAGGTCATATAAGAAACAATACTTGTAATTTAAGTATAATTATACAAGTATATCATGGTTGATATCTCAGATTTTATATAGTCTTATAATGGAAAAACTTGTGATAAAACTAAAATAAAATACCTTGATACCTATCCATCAGATCCTCTCGGTAATTTCTTTGCCCTGTCTAAAGATCAAAAATTCTTATATACCTAACAAAGCTCGATAGGAGTGTTAGTTTTTGATGTGAGCAAACAAAAGCTTGAAACATTCTAAATAATAAAAACAGAAGGAACATGTGGAGATGTTTAGTTAAGTGATGATGAAAACTATCTGTTCTATTCCAATTGGTTTGATACTAAAATCTTTAAAAAGACCTAGCCCAATTTGAACTTGGATATTCCCAACCTCCTCTTAAATTCATATCAATTAGTCAGCTATACTTTCTACAAGACTGGAAGTGGAAGCTTTGATAATCAAATCATTTATGAAGAACCGTCTGATATATTGTATATGACACGAAAGGATCAAGGAAGCGCTATTTTTAAATATCAAGGAGAAGGAGTGTTGGATTTAATTTCTCTAGTAGATAATGGAATACCAAATATTTCTATATCCTATTAAGCGAGAGTACCCGGTACAAACATATTTTATTAAAGTAGAGAAATTTTAGGACTTTAAATAGTAGATTATACTGATATAGCTAATCCTAAGGTTTTAAAGACAAATATTAGCTTAGGATTTAAAACTTTTAAGTTCGAATAAATAATATTTAATAAAGCAGGAACATTAGGTTTTGTTGCAAATATAATAGGTGTTGTTATTATCAGCATTCAAGATATTCTAAATCCTTAGGTTTTGTCATAAGTTAACACATCTAACTACCTAGGAGGAGATTTAAGTCTCTATAAATTCTCAATATCTCATGATGAAAAAACCCTTCTCCTGTTTCCTGAATTTTACGGCATAGTATTTGCAGATATCACAGATCCTCTTAATCCATACTTCCTTTTCAAAATTTATCTTGGAAACATTTACTTCCTTTAGTAATTTTATTTCAATTTTTTTGTTTTTCATTTACTTAAATATAAATTTTTTAATTTAATAGACAAACTTAAGATAGCTAATACCTAGTCTGCGGTGTCGGATATTAAGGAGTTTTTATTTACTAAATTAATTAAGACAGAAGCTTAACTTTACTTTCTTAAGTACGTATTAAAGGTGTTATTTACTTTTAATGGTTGATATACAACGACAACTATTTAATAGTCACAACAGCAGAAATTGATTCCATTATATTAGTTAGTTTAGTTGATAAGAAAAATCCTGAAATCATATAAATTATTCCTTTAGCTCATAACGATCCTATTTACTGGCTGCTTCCATCATAAGACTAGTCATTTTTGTTTGCCTCTGCATAAAAAGCTCTGTACTAGTATTTTATTTAGAGCTAAATTATAATTCACTCTTAAGTCTATAAGCTAGTTTCTATACCGAACTCTAATTAGTTTCTTCGTTAATTACTTCAAAAAGGACAGCCATTCCAAGTAGGTGACATCATTTAAATTTATCTAGTTAACATTTATTAGACAAAAGATGTCAGAATATAAGAGGCTTTCTATTATTAAAATTTTGTGATTTAAGGTTTACCAAGTTGGATACAATATTCTCCTTCGGATTAAGTATTGAGCATTTAAGCGTCAAAAGAAGCATTAATAGCAGATACAAATGGTTAATATCTATCAAAAACTCTATAGTAGATTATATTTTTGAGTTATTAAGGGTTAGGTGATGATGCTTTTACTAATGTGAATTTAAATATTAGTTCAGATGATTCCATAAATATTAAGTAGATCTGTATGAGAGCTGGGTATCTAGATAAATCTGGATTTGTTTCTTCTACTTATTCCCCTCAAAATGAATTCAGTTTAGCAGATAATTAATATTCACAAGTAGTTCTTCAAAAATGGAATTAAACCTAAGTCCAACTGCAATCAGTACTAGATTTTATTTAGTTCACTTTGAACTAAAATATAATAAACTACGTAATATAATTTTATATAGAGCCGTCTTTAGTAGTTGATTTAAAAAATTCAACAAATATCATTTCTTCTAACTAAAATTAAGTGATAGTAACTCTTCAAGTGACAAACGGGTTGTTTGTTAATAAACTTTATCCAGGTATTTTAGTGCTTATAAATTCTGAATAGAATATAATTTAGTTGCAAGGCTCTGTTTCTAGTGTAAACTCAGTATTAGCAAATACAATCAAATTATCGTTAACAGATAAATCACTGTTTAATTCTACAATAACAGATGTAACAATAGATGATTAAATAAATTATAAATTTGTTTAAACTCTACCATTAAGCCAGGCAACATTTATATCTCTGTAATCACCAGTTACAGTATAGAGTAGTCTCCAAGATGATTTAAATTAATAGTATCCAAATGCATAGCTTGCTGTTTAAACACCCTTTAATTACAAAATGAGTGAATCAGTTTTTAAATGCGTAGATTCGAGTTCTCTCTAATACAAAGCAAAAGTATCGAAAGGAGATGGTAACTTTGAAGAAATACCTGCAGGCTATTGGCTATCTTTTTCTTCTAATGAGAGGACCTTGATAGGGACTCCTCAAACCAATTTATTTAATTAATAATTTACAATTTAAATAGAGGCTACAGATGGATACACAACAGCGAAAGATTAGGTGATAATTACTGTATCAATAATTCCATTTTTCCTAGTGTTGTAAATTATTATTTAGATCCTTGGACCAGTTTTAGGAATATTAGGTGTATGGAAATATAGAACAATATTTTATAATATAATGTTTAAGCGTTTCCTTATTTACTCAAAGGAAATAGTACATGTGTCTGAGTACTATGAAAAGAAAATTATAATAACTGATAATATGCTAGATATATCTCTTTAATTGTGGAAGCCTGTAGAAAATTAACTTTTATTAAAATTTGTTTAATTAGAAATGAGTCAAGCTTACTAATCCAATAAAATACATCACATAATTACTAATAAATATGGTGGTGATTTTATAGAAAAAAGTGAAAACAACATGACCTTTGTTGAGTAACTTTAAAAATCAGTAAATTATAATTATGATTATGAGTAGGAAGATTAAATTAATTAAGAGATAGATACTAAAAATTAATAAAAGAAGAATAATTAATAGTAGGACAAAACTTTAAATTTTTCAACCCACTATTAGCAGAATTAAAAAAATAATAACCCCAATTAGAGTAAATATGAGGTAAATAATTCTCTTTAGAGTAAAAAGATTCAAACATAGCAGAGCATGCATACTTCTGCTTTAGTAAAATAAATTAATGTCAATGAAAGAATGAGAGTATCATCTACAATAAAATAAAGCTAAAACCAGTAGTTATTTTTGTTAAATGGAGAAATCAACTTTGATTTTATTAAAAAATAAGTTCTTCAAAATCATGATAGAATAACATAAAAAGAACGAATGGTTAATCAAACTCTCCTGAAATAGTTGAATACCGAAGAGTCAAGACTATCTACTATGTTAAAGTGTTTAGCAGCAGAATATTTTATAGAATGTTCTCCTCTTTGCACAAATTTAGTAAATTTATTGAAGCAAAAAGCTCTTCATATTTATAAAGAAATAGATTGGTATAGAGCATATGTGAAAGTGTAAGTTAAAGAGAAAGTTTTGGAAACAAATTTTCCAACATATTTGCTCGAAGAGAATTCTGTTAGATTAGCGCTTTACGAAATCTCAGAAGACATGTAAAAAGAGTAAATTTAGTAATCAAATTCTACTTAAAAGTAATCCGAAAATAAATTTTTTAAAGAAGTAATTATTTATTTACCTCTTATCGAACAATATTTATTTGCTGAAGCACTTGGAGTTACCAACAAAAAGAGAAAATTCTTCGAAGTATCGAAGGGAGATTGTTTCCACTGCTATTCCTTTTAGATTCGTTCTATAAAATGCTATGAAAAAAGTGTTATGTTTAACTGCTGCGTTGGACTCTAAGAGTTTTTTGGGCTTAATTAAGTTGAGAAAGGTTTATCAGAGAATTAAATGCTACCAGAATGGATGCAAATAGATTCATAAAAAACTGAAATTACTTTGAAAGGGACTCCTGATAAAAAGCATGTCGGAGAGTCTAGATTCAAATTTTATGATCTAGATGGCTATCTGATAAGACAGTTTGATCTCTAAGTCTTACCAAAAAGAAGATAATTTGATTAAGAAGAAGAAGAATATTAGATTCAACAAATAGAAATTCAGGTTGAGAGAAAAAAAGAATAAAGTTCAATAAATGATGACACTACGAGAAGAAATTTGCTTTTAGATCAAACAAGCGAGGATACTACAAGAAAAAATGCAATTTTAGATTAAACTAGAGATGAAACTACAAGAAAAAATGTTAATCTAAATAAATCTAACAGTTCTGAAAAAATATAATAAAATTTATAATCATTGTCAAATTCACACAATATGTAAATTATAAGCGATAAAGTTTTAGAGCTTGAAGAATAAATTCCTTAAATAAAAAATTCAGGAAAATTTAAGAGCACTGACAGAAATCTTAGTGATCATAATATACCAGAAAATTTAACTTAAAACTAATGAAATAATTTATTATCAACATATTTTTTTAAAATTAATTTATGTATTTTTAACAAATAATTTGAATGAAAATAAAATTCAAGTATATAAAAAAGTTGTAATAAAAGTGACTTGTTAGGTCGCTTCAATTAAGTTTTTTCTATTTTCAACTATAAAAAATTAATTAAAAATTCAAAAAAAAACTAATCTTTTTGCTTTTTAACTGATGATATAATAATCTAAATTTGATAACGAAATTTCAAGAACAAAATTTAAGAGTGCTTACAGTTTACTTAAAATAAAAGAAAACATCTCTAAAATTTAATTTTTTATTTAAGAAAATTATTTACAAATAAAGAGTCATCAAAGAAAGCTATTAATAGCATTTATTTGATTTTTATCTTTTATTTTTACATTAATTTATTTACATTAGATAAACATTTTCTAATAAATTTACTGAACATCTTTCTATCATTTAAGTAATTCTTTAATACTTAAAAGCTATTAACTGTATAAAAAACAAAGTCTAATTAGTTAGTTTTTTTAATATTCAAAACAATAAAAATATATTTATTACATATAATTTTATTTTTATCAAAAGAAGAATATTAATTAATTTATTTTAAAAATAAAATTTATTTTTCTACAAAACATATAATTTTTATTATTCTTATTTTATATTTCCTTTTTATTATTAATTAAGAATAAGATTACTCTGATTCCTTCAATAAAATAAATCTTTACTCTATTAAATTAATTTTTTATTATAATGAGTCATCAAAAAAAGTTTTCAAGATCAAGGAATTAAGAGGTTGGAAAGAAAAGTAATTTTTATCCGGGAACTCAAGGAATAATTATAATTCATCTAATTTAAAGATAAATTTCCCAATAAAATCTAAATATAATTTATTTATTAACTTGATTTTACTGAAGATAATTTTAATTTGATAAAATAGAAATTTTAATGTTTATAATTGAGATTTATATTTGAAAAATATGTTTCATTACATGAAATATTTTATATTTAGTTTTGAAAAATGATGGACATAGCATCAATCCTTTTATTTATCCAAAAATTTAAAATATCATTAGAGAGTTTTCTGATTTAAATACATATATAGGTTTTAATAATATTGTAGTGATAATTTTTTTCAGGAGATTTGATAATAAATTTAGTTGCATTCAATTTTCAAAGAAAGTGCTCTATTTATATTTTTAGCAAAGCAATTGAAATTGTTTAATTATCACCACTATCTAATTGAAAAAATATAATTGCTATAAAAGCAGATTAACATTATAAAATCCAATAAAAAGCAAAAGTGAAATTATAAATAAAATTGAGTATAATAAGTATTAACTGATATATTCAAACACAAAAAATATTCATTATAAATATTTATAGTATCATAAAATTAATAAAAATTAAATAGATATGAAAAATTAATTATTATTCATATCTTCTAATTTTTCATTTAGTTATGTGAGTATATAATCATACGGATAGAATGATAGATAAATTACTTCATTAATTGTTTTTTTATACTCCTAAAATTCAAGTTTTTCTTTTGTAAAAAAATAATTTGTAAAATAACTTTATTCTAGTGGTCACTCTTTGAATTAAATTATTTTTTTAAAAATATTTCTAATTAAAGATAAAATAATTCATTTCATTATTTTAAATTAATGATTTCAATATACCATAAGATTTTTAAATTATTCCATTAGCTATCTAAATATGAATAAGGATGGATCAAAACCTTAAAAATGAATATTATTTGAAAAAAAAACAAAAAAATTAAATAAAAAATTGAAAAATTAAAGTAGTTATTATTAAATAATAATATTATTTATCAAGAAAAATGTTTGTTTGATTACATTTAGTATTTTATTACAGCGTTTATTATTAACAATTTTATTTAAATTTTTATAAGTATAATTAATATAAACAGAAATAAACAAATAATATTAAGAAGAAACATTATTTACATTTAATTTACTGATTGTCTCTTATCACATATATCTCCATTTATTTAATATAGTTGACATATAAATAAATAAAAAGTTTTTTAATTTAGAAAAAATTAGAAAGCAAAAATCTGAGAATATTAGGAAGAAATTGAAGAAATTTATAGCTATTATTTTAATAGATTAAATTTAAATAAAGTAAAAACACTGTTTTACATTTCAAAACCTTTCTCAAAAAGCAAATACATAAGATGAACCTGTTTAAAATAATATTTGTATTTTAAATCTGTATTTAATTAACTAAGTGCTATGATTCCCGTCTTTAAAATGCTGATTTACCTGTTTTTGAGCCATTTCCTTTGGCAGTCGTTAATCCAACTGTAAGTCTATGTAAAAATGGATCTACTGATGTAATGGCTGTATTTAAATCTCATTCAAAGAATTTCTTAGCTTTAAATCTTTAATTATGCGGATTTGCAATCTATGATGTCACAGACATTACCAATAACATCCTCATTATAAAGTAGTTTGAGTTTTAACCTTAAAAAGGTTCAGTTCTTTCTTTGAGCATCACTGATTCTGAAAATTATCTATGGGTTGGATACACCACAGGACTATTTGAAATCTATGATGTTTAATAACTCAATTTTCCTTGTGTATTGTCACAAAATCTTACTAGCTCAAATGGTAATGATATTCTTAATAAAGTTATTTAATTTTAGTAATAAAATTTGACATTTTTAGCATGTTAGAATAACTTTAAATTAGTAACTTGGCAAAATAAATAACTTATCATACAAAAAGAAGTAGAACTTTCTGATTGGAACATTGTTAAAATTAGGTTTGTATTTAAATAAACTATTCTCGCTGTACAAGGCTTTACTTCTCTACATTTTTATTAACAGTACATAGGTAACTTACAGAAAGGTGTAGTTAATTACATGTGTTCATTTAACCCAAGTTCTGCGTATGTTCTAAGTTCCTTTGAAGTTATATAAGATACAATACTTGTTATCTAAGTGTAACTATACCAGTATATTATGGTTGATATTTCAATGTTCATCTAATCCTCTGATGGGAAAAATTGCGATTAATCTAAAATAAAATACCTTGATACCTATCCATCCAATCCTCTTGGTAATAACTTTGCCCTTTCTAAAGATCAAAAATTCTTATACACCTAATAAAGTTCTATTGGAGTGCTTATCTTTGATGTTAGCTAACAAAAACTAGAAATATTTTAAGTAATATAAACAAAAGGAACATGTGGAGACATTTATTTAAGTGATGATGAAAACTTCCTTTTCTATTCTAATTGGTTTGATACTAAAATCTTTTAAAAAACCCAACCTAACTTGAATTTAGATATTCCTAACCTCCTCTTAAATTCATATTAATTAGTCAGCTATACTTTCTACAAGACTGGAAGCGGAAGCTTTGATAATTAAATAATTTATGAGGAACCATCAGATATTCTTTATATGACACGAAAGGATCAAGGAAGCGCTATTTTTAAATACCAAGGAGAAGGAGTGTTGGATTTAATTTCTCTAGTAGATAATGGAATACCAAATATTTCTATATCCTATTAAGCAAGAGTACCAGGCACAAATATATTTTATCAAAGTCAAGAAATATTAGGACTATAAATAGTAGATTATTCTGATTTAGCTAATCCCAAGATTTTGAAGACGAATATTAGCTTAGGATTTAAAACTTTTAAGTTCGAATAAATAATATTTAATAAAGCCGGAACATTAGGTTTTGTTGCAAATATAATAGGTGTATTGATCATCAGCATTAAAGATATTCTCAATCCTTAGGTTTTATCATAGGTTAACACATCTAATTATTTAGGAGGAGATATAAGTCTCTATAAATTCTCATTATCTCATGATGAAAGAACCCTTCTTCTTTTTCCTGAATTTTATGGCATAGTATTTGCAGATATCACAGATCCACTTAACCCATATTTCCTTTTCAAAATCTATCTTGGAAACATTTACTTTCTTTAGTAATTTTTTTTTTTTGATTTTATTATTTTCACTTCAAAGTTGATTAGGATTATTATATTACTTTTATTGATTTTTTAAATTATCATTCTGTATCCTTCAATTAAGGCTTAATTAAATTTAATTAAAAAATGTTTGAATTATTTTTTGATAATTAAATAAATCTATTTTTAAGAAAATTAGTATTAAAAAAAAATAAATAAATAAATATACCTATTCAATTTTTTATATTTAGATTATTATTTTTAAATAAATAGATAAACTCTGGATAGTCAATATCTTGTTTGTGGCGTTGGATATCAAGGAGTTTTTATTTATAAAATAAATGAAGATAGAAGCTTAACTCTACTTTCTTAAGTACGAATACAGGGTGTTATTTACTTTTAATGGCTAATATACAATGACAACTATTTAATAGTGACAACTGCAGAAATTGATTCGATTATATTAGTTAGTTTAGTTGATAAAGTGAATCCTGAAATCATATAAATTATCCCTTTAGCACTTAATGATCCAATTTATTGGCTGCTTCCATCGTAAGACTAATCATTTTTATTTGCTTCTGCATAAAAAGCTCTATACTAATATTTTATCCAGAGTTAAATTATAATTCACTCTTCAGTCTATAAGCTAGTTTCAATCCCAAACTCTAATTAATATCTTCGTTAATTGCTTCAAAAAGGGTAACCATTCCAAGTAGGTGATAAAATTTAGATTTATTTAGTTAACATTTATTAGACAAAAGACTTGAAAATATAAGAGGCCTTCTACTATTAAAATTTTGTGATTTAAGGTTTACCTAGTTGGATGCAATATTCTCCTTCAGATTAAGTTTTGAGTATCTAAGCCTCAAAAGAATCTTTGATAGCAGATGAGAATGGGTAATATTTATCTAAAACTCTTTAATAAGTCATATTTTTGAGCTATTAAGGAATAGGTGATGACGCATTTACTAATGCAAATTTAAATATTAGCTATGCTGATTCCATAAATATCAAATAGGCTTGTGTGAGAGCGGGATATTTAGACAAATCTGGTTTCGTTTCAACTAATTATTCACCTCAAAATGAGTTCAATTTGTTAGATAACTAGTCCTAATAAATTCTGTAAAAGTGGAATTAAACTTAAGATTAATAAGAGAAACTAATTGATTTTATTTAATTCACCTTAAACTAAAATATAATAAATTATGTAATTCAGTTTTACATTCAGCCTTCATTAGTAGTCGATTTCACCAATTCAGCTAACCCTATTTCTTCTAACTAAAATTAACTAATTGTGACTCTTCAAGTATCCAATGGATTGTTTGTAAATAAATTATATCCAGGTATTTTAGTACTTATAAATTCTGAGTAGAATATTATATAATTATAAGGCTCTGTTTCTAGTGTAAACTCAGTATTATATAATACAATAAAACTCTCCCTAAAAAATGAAACTCTCTTTGCCTCTACTAAAATAGATGTGACTGTAGACGATCAAATAAATTATAAATATGATTAAACCCTTTCTTTAAAAGAAGCCATTTTTATCTCTTTGCAATCTCCTGTTTTAGTAGCTAATTCTCTTCAATAGGATTTTAATTAGTATTACGAAAATGGATAGCTTGCTGTCCAGACTCCTTTTAATTACAAAATGAGCTCTTCTGTATTTAAATGCGCAGATTCGACTTCGCTTTAATTCACAGCAAAAATATTATAAAAAAATGGACAATTTGAAGAACTTCCTCCAGGCTATTGGTTATCTTTTTCTTCTAATGAAAGAACTTTAGTAGGAACTCCATCTACTAACTTATTTAATCAGTAATTTGTAATTCAAATATAGGCTACAGATGATTACACAGTAGCATAAGACCAATTAATAATTTAGATTTCAATAGTCCCTTTTTTCCTTGTACTTTAAATCATCATATAAATTATTGGTCCTCTTTTAGGTATATTAGGAATATGGAAATATAGGACTAAATTTTACAACATTACATTTAGACATTTCTTAATATACTCAAAGGAAATTGCGCACGTTTCTGAATACTATGAAAAGAAAATAATAATCACTGACAATTTGCTTGAAATATCTCTTTAACTATGGAAACCAGTTTAAAGTTAACTTTCGCAGAAGTATATTTAATCTGAAATAAGCCATGTATTTTAGCTAAATAAAATTAATGACTTAGTTTCATAAAATTATAATAGCAATTTCTTAATGAAAAATGATTCAAATATTACATTTGTTTCCCATCTCTAAAATTCAGTTAATCATCATGATGATTAAAATAATGACCCAGAGGATCATATAGGTTTGTAAATTTAGGATAAAAGTAATTTGAAAAAGAAATATTCTTTAAATGACTCTGTAATTTCAAAACAAAATAAAAACCTTAGCTAAAGCAAATATGAAATAAACCAATCACCGATTTCAAATAAGAAAAATCAATCTTAGTAAGATAATTTTACTTCTAGCTTAATGAGATAAATAACATTTAATGAAAGGATGAGAGCATAATCAACCCCTAAATAAAATTAAAATTAATAATTATTTTTAAAAAACGGTTAAATCAATTATGAGTATATCAGAAACTTAGCAATTTAAAAGTACAATAATACAACTTAAAAGAAGGAGAAAATTATTAGCAAAAATATACTTAAATAATTAAATGATAATAAATCAAGAATTTCTACTATTTTGAGATATCTAGCTGTTGAGTATTTCATAGAGTGCTCTCCTATCTGTTCTCAGATTGTTAATTTATTGAAACAGAAAGCTCTCTTAATATATAGAGAAATAGATTGGTACAGAGCTTATGTAAGCACTTAAGTAAATGAAAAGGTTTTAGATACAAATTTTCCCACATACAAGCTCAATGAAGATTGCCTAAGATTAGCATTTTAAGAAATATCTTAAGATATGATGAAAGAGTAAATGAAATAAATAAAAAATAAATAAAACCAATAATAAAATGAATAGGAAAATAAATATTTAAAAGAAGTACTAATATATTTACCTCTTATTGAATAATATCTATTTGCTGTTGCTCTTGGGATCTCCAGTAAAAAGAGAAAGTTTTTTGAAGTAGCTAAAGGAGATTGCTTCCATTGTTATTCATTCTAGATTCGTTCAATTAAATGCTATGAAAAAACTGTTATCTTTCATTGCTGTGTTGACGCTTAAGAGATTTTAGGACTTAACTAAGTTGAAAAGGGCTTATCGGAGAATTAGAGACTACCTGAATGGATGTAAATTGATTTTTAGAAGACAGAAATTACTTTAAAAGGAACTCCTGATTAAAAGCATATTGGTTAATCTAGATTTAAAATATACGATCTAGATGGTTATCTTTTGAGATAATTTGACATCTAAGTGTTACCATCAAGAAATCCAAATAGTTAAATAGATTAATAATAAAATCAAGAATTATAACAATATCGAACTGATGATAGTCCTAGAAAATAAATGCTTTTAAGTAAATTTAACACTAACACAGAAAAATTGAATACCAATTTTAATTCATAGTAGAACTCATAAATTTTACATATTCATACTGATTCAGTTTAAGAATTTGATGAAATTTCTCCAAATTAAAATAATCCAGATAGGATGAAATCAAGCGTTAAAAATGTTAACGAAAAAAACTTTAGACTCCTTAACTTTACTAAAAATTCATGAATAAATATAATTTTTTAAGTTTTATAAATTTTATAAATTCATGTTTGTTGTTAGATTTTATGATAATCATTTGAATTCTTAATCATTATTTGACAAAGTAAAAATTTACTTTTGAATGTCACACCTAATCAACAAAAACCGTTTATTAGCTACTTTCAAATAGGATTTATATTTAGAATGATAAATAATAGGCTGAAATAGAAATTACAAATGAGCATTTGTCTTAAAATTATTACATATCAGCGTTATAATTTAAGAAAATTACAAAAAACTTAATTTGAAAATATATACATATAAGATGTGATTGAGTAACATAACCTCTTTTTGATTTTAAAAAGCATAACTTTCAAATATAACAAATAGATTCTAAAAATACTTTAAAGAATTTCCATCTTTTGTAAAATTTTTAGTATATTAAATTAATTTATATATTGCTATTCTCGGATAGTTATTTCTCTAGTATGAAATAAATATTTAATAGAATAATAAAAATTATATATAACCAGAAACCTAAAAATAATGAAATAATTTATTTACATTATAATGATATTTTAATTTATGTGTTAGTACTAAAAAAAAAGTTTGAATGAAAATAAAATTCAAATATGTATTAAAACTGTAATAAAATTAGTGACTCATTATTATTTCAATTAATTTTTGTTTTTCTCAACTATAAAAAATTTAATTAACAAAAGCAAAACTAATATTTTATTTTTAATTGTACATATAAACATCTAAATTTTTACTGATTTATAAAATGAAGAAACAAAATTTAAGACGGCTTTGGCTTACAATTAACTTAAGATAAAAAAAAACAAACCTAGCATTTAATTTTTTATTTATGAAAATTATTTACAAATAAAGGATCATCAAAATTATTAATATCTTTAGATATTTAGCTTTTATATCTACACAAATCTATATATTACCTTTCATAAACTACAGATAAGTTATTTCTAAAAATATACTGAACTAATTTCTACTATTTAAATAGAGTAAAAATTCTTTCTTTACTAGTTAAAAATTTTCTTATGATAAAAATAAAATTTAAAATATTATTTTGATGGTTTTGAATGCTAATATTATTTTTATTTTATTTTTGCGTTTTTACTATTAATTAAAATAAATTTCATTTTTCCTTTAATGAATTAATCAATCTTTACTGTTTTGATTATAATTTTTCATCATAAATTTTTGAAAATCAAGGAAGAAGGTTGGTAAAGTAATAATAGCTATCAATTTTTTAAACAGACAATTTAAATTTTTTAACTATCGTCACTATCTAATTAAAAAAACATAATTGCTGTAAAAGCAGATTAACGTTAGAAAATACAATAAAAGTAAAAGTAAATTAATAAGTATTATATCTTACATTTAAAAACAAAGGGTATCAATAAAATATTTTATAATATTTGAAAATTAATAAAAACTAAATAGATATGAAAAGTGAATTGATATATATTTCTTTTAGTTATGTGAGGGTATCATCAGACTGATAGAAAGATTATTTCATAAATTCTATTTTTTATGCTTCTTTCTAAAGTTAAAGATTAATTTTTGTAAAAAAAATAATTTGAATAGTAACTTCATTCTAGTGGTCACCCTACTCTGTAGGTTTTATTATCTTTTAAAATAATAACATTTATAATTTAAGACAAAATAATTCTTTTCATTATTAATAATTAATTATTTAAATATACCATAACATTTTTAAGTTGTTGAATTAGCAATATGAATATGAATATGAATTCAAACTTTTTTTAAAAATTAATATTTATTTGAAAAAGCAAAACAATTAAGTATTAAAATTTAAAAATTACAGTAGTTATTATTAAATTATAATTTATACTTAAAATATTAAAACCATTTTATCAAGAAAAATGTATATTTACATTTAGTCATTTAATAAGAATGTATCGTTAACAATTTTTTTACATATTAATAGTATAATTAACGTAAACAGAAAAAAGTATGATCCACGCAACACTAAGACGTTAGGAAGAAGCTTTATTTACATTTAATTTACTTACTAATTTTTTTTTAAATAGTCAGTCTTTATTTATTAAATAATAGAGATAATAAATTAAAAAATTTTTAATTTTATAAAAAATAATAAAGCAAAAGTAATATAGAGTATTAGGCAGAATTTCAATCAATTTATAGCATTTGCTAATAATTAAAAATAGTAAAAAACAGTGTTTTACATTTAAAAGCCTTTTTTAAAAAGCAAAAACATAAGATGTGTCTGTTAAAAATAGTATTAGCATTTTAAATCTTCATTTAATTGACTAAGTGCTACGATTCTCGTCTTTACAATGCTGACTTACCTGTTTTTGAGCCATTTCCTTTGGCAGTCATTAATCCAACAATAAATCTATGCAAAAATGGATCTACTGATGTAATGTCTCTATTTAAATCTAATTCAAAGAGTTTCTTAGCTTTAAATCTTTAATTATGTGGATTTGCAATCTATGATATAACAGATATTAAAAATAGCATCCAAATTGTGAAATTATTTGAGTTTTAACCTTAAAAAGGTTCAGTTCTTTCTTTGAGCATCACTGATTCTGAAAATTATCTATGGGTTGGATACACCACAGGACTATTTGAAATCTATGATGTTTAATAACTCAATTTTCCTCTTGTATTGTCTCAAAATCTTACTAGCTCAAATGGTATTGATATTCTTAATAAAGTTATTTAATTTTAGTAATATAATTTGACATTTTTAGCATGCTAGAATAATTTTAAATTAGTAACTTGGCTAAATAAATAACTAATCATACAAAGAGAAGTAGAACTTACTGATTGGAAAATTGTTAAAGTTAGGTTTGTATATTAATAAACTATTCTTGCTGTACAAGGTTTTACTTCTCTACATTTTTATTAACAAGACATAGCTAATTTACAGAAAGGTGAAGTTAATTATATGTGCTCTTTTAACCCTAGTTCTGCCTATATTCTAACTTCATTTGAGGTTATATAAGATACCATACTTGTTATCTAAGTGTAACTATACCAGTATATCATGGTTGATATCTCAATATTTATTTAATCCTATGATGGAAAAGTTTGCGATTTATCTAAAATAAAATATCTTGATACCTATCCATCCAATCCTCTTGGTAATAACTTTGCTCTTTCAAAAGACCAAAAATTCTTATATACCTAATAAAGTTCGATAGGAGTGCTTATCTTTGATGTCAGCCAAAAAAAACTAGAAATATTTTAAGTAATAAAAACAAAAGGAACAAGCGGAGACATTTATTTAAGTGATGATGAAAACTTCCTTTTCTATTCTAATTGGTTTGATACTAAAATCTTTTAAAAAACCCAGCCTAACTTGAATTTGGATATTCCTAATCTCCTTTTAAATCAATATTAATCAATCAGCTATACCTTCTATAAGACTGAAGGTGGAAGCTTTGATAATTAAATCATTTACGAAGAGCCATCAAATATTCTATATATGACACGAAAGGATCAAGGAAGTGCTATTTTTAAATACCAAGGCGAGGGAGTGTTAGATTTAATTTCTCTAATAGATAATGGAATACCAAATATTTCTATATCCTATTAAGCAAGAGTACCAGGCACAAACATATTTTATCAAAGTCGAGAAATATTAGGACTTTAAATTGTAGATTACTCTGATTTAACTAATCCCAAGGTTTTAAAGACGAATATTAGCTTGGGGTTTACAACTTTTAAGTTCGAATAAATAATATTTAATAAAGCAGGAACATTAGGTTTTGTTGCAAATATAATAGGTGTTGTTATTATCAGCATTCAAGATATTCTAAATCCTTATGTTTTATCATAGGTTAACACATCTAATTATTTAGGAGGAGATTTAAGTCTCTATAAATTATCAATATCTCATGATGAAAGAACCCTTCACCTATTTCCTGAAAATTACGGCTTAGTATTTGCAGATATTACAGATCCATTTCACCCATACTTCCTTTTCAAAATCTATTTAGGAAACATTGACTTCCTTTAGTAATTTTTTAGTTTTATATTTTGATTTTAAGACACTGTTTTGAAAGTTGATTCTGATTGTTATCTTAATTTTATTGATTTTTTAAATTTTCATTCTTAATTCTTCACTCATTACTTATTTAATATTTTATTTTAAATTTATCAATAATTTTTTTAAAGTATTTCTGAGTTTTAAAAATTAATCTATTTCTATTTTTATTATTTTTATGAAAATTAATTAGTTTTAACCTATTCATTTTATAATATTTTAATTATTCTTATAAAACAGATAAACTCAGGATAGTTAGTATCTTGTCTGTGGCGTAGGATATTAAGGAGTTTTTATTTATAAAATAAATGATGACAGAAGCTTAACTTTACTTTCTTAAGTACAAATACAGGGTCTTATTTACTTTTAATGGCTAATATACAATGACAACTATTTAATAGTCACAACAGCAGAAATTGATTCGATTGTATTAGTTAGTTTGGTTGATAAGATGAATCCTGAAATAATATAAATTATTCCTTTAGCACTTAATGATCCAATTTACTGGCTACTTCCATCATAAAACTAGTCGTTTTTGTTTGCCTCTGCATAAAAAGCTCTGTACTAGTATTTTATCTAGAGTTAAATTATAATTCATTCTTAAATCTATAGACTAGTTTCAATCCCAAACTCTAATTAATATCTTCGTTAATTGCTTCAAAAAGGGTAACCATTCCAAGTAGGTGATAAAATTCAGATTTATTTAGTTAACATTTATTAGACCAAAGATGTTAGAATTTAACAGGCTTTCTACTATTAAAATTTTGTGATTTAAAGTTTACCAAGTTGGATGCAATATTCTCCTTCAGATTAAGTTTTGAGTATCTAAACCTCAAAGGAATCTTTGATAGCAGATGGGAATGGGTAATATCTATCTAAAACTCTTTAATAAGTCATATTTTTAAGCTATTAAGGTATAGGTGATGATGCTTTTACTAATCCAAATTTAAATATTAGCGATACTGACTCCATAAATATCAAATAAGCTTGTATGAGAGCAGGATATTTAGACAAATCTGGTTTTATATCAACTACATATTCACCTCAAAATTAGTTTAATCTGTTAGATAATTAGTCCTAATAAATTCTGAAAAAGTGGAATTCAACTTAAGATTAATAAGAGAAACTAATTAATTTTATATAGTACACCTTAAACTAAAATATAATAAACTATGTAATTCAGTTTTACATTCAACCTTCATTAGTAGTTGATTTCACCAATTCAACAAGCCCTATTTCATCTAACTAAAGTTAACTATTTATTACCCTTCAAGTATCCAATGGATTGTTTGTAAATAAATTATATCCAGGTGTTTTAGTACTTATAAATTCCGAGTAGAATATTATATAATTACAAGGGTCTGTTCCTAGCATAAACTAGGTATTATAAAATACAATAAAAATTTCTCTAAAAAATGAAACTTTGCTTGCCTCTACTAAAATAGACGTGACTGTAGATGATCAAATGAATTATAAATATGATTAAACCCTTTCATTAAAAGAAGCCATTTTTATCTCTTTGCAATCTCCTGTTTTAGTAGCTAATTCTCTTCAATAGGATTTTAATTAGTATTACGCAAATGGATAGCTTGCTGTCCAAACTCCTTTTAATTATAAAATGAGTACCTCTGTATTTTAATGTGCAGATTCGAATTCACTTAAATTCACAGCAAAAATATTACAAAAAAATGGCGAATTTGAAGAAATTCCTCCTGGCTATTGGTTATCTTTTTCTTCTAATGAAAGAACTTTAGTAGGAATTCCATCTAATAACTTATTTAATCAGTAATTCGTAATTTAAATATAGGCTACAGATGATTACACAGTAGCATAAGACCAATTAATAATATAGATTTCAATAGTCCCTTTTTACCTAATACTTTAAATAATCATGTAAATTCTTGGTCCTCTTTTAGGTATATTAGGCATATGGAAGTATAGGACTAGATTGTATAATATTATATTTAGACATTTCTTAATATACTCAAAGGAAATTGTGCATGTATCTGAATATTATGAAAAGAAAATAATAATTACAGATGATTTGCTTGAAATATCTCTTTAACTATGGCAGCCTGTTTAAAGTAAGCTTTAATAGAAGTATGTTTTATATGAAATGAGTCATATATTTTAGCTAACTAAAATTAATGATTTAGTATCATAAAACAATAGCAATATCTTTAAGAAAAATGATTTTAATATTACATTTGCTTAGTACCTCTAAAATTCAGCTAATCTTAATAATTTATATGATGACCTTGGTGATCAAATAGATTTATAAATTGAGGATAAAATTAATTTGAAAAAGAAATAATCTTTGAAGGATTCTTCTATAATTTCAAAATAAAATAAAAGCCTTAGATAAAGCAAATATGAAATTAACCAATCACCTACTTCAAATAAGAAAAATCAATCTTAGTAAGATATATTTACTTCTAGCTTAATGAGATAAATAACATTTAATGAAAGGATGAGAGCATAATCAACCCCCAAATAAAACTAAAATTAATAGTTATTTTTAAAAAACGGCCAAATAAATTATGAGTATATTAGAAGCTTAGCAATCTAAAAGTATAATAATACAACTTAAAAGAAGTAGAAGATTATTAACAAAGATATTTTTAAACAATTAAATGATAATAAATCAAGAATTTCTACTATTTTGAGATTTCTAGCTGCTGAGTATTTCGTAGAGTGCTCTCCTATCTGTTGTCAGATAATTAATTTATTGAAATACAAAGCTCTCATAATATATAGAGAAATAGATTGGTACAGAGCTTATGTAAGCACTTAAGTAAATGAAAAGGTTTTAGATACACATTTTCCCACATACAAGCTCAATGAAGATTGTCTAAAATTAGCATTTTAAGAAATATCTTAAGAAATAATGAAAATGTAAACGAAATAAATAAAAAATAAATAAAACCAATAATAAAATAAATAGGAAAATAAATATTTAAAAGAAGTACTAGTATATTTACCTCTTATTGAATAATATCTATTTGCTGTTGCCCTTGGGATCTCCAATAAAAAGAGAAAATTTTTTGAAGTTACTAAAGGAGATTGCTTCCATTGTTATTCATTCTAAATTCGTTCAATTAAATGCTATGAGAAAACTGCTATTTTTCATTGCTGTGTTTGTGCCTAAGAGATTTTAGGACTTAACTAAGTTGAAAAGGGCTTATCGGAGAATTAGAGACTACCTGAATGGATGTAAATTGATTTTAAGAAGACTGAAATTATTTTAAAAGGAACTCCTGATTAAAAGCATATTGGTTAATATACACTTAAAATATATGATATAGATGGTTATCTTTTGAGATTATTTGACATCTAAGTTTTGCCATCAAGAAAACTATAAATTTAAATAGATTAATAACAAAATCAATAATAATAACAATATCCAACCGATGATAGTCCTAGAAAATAGATTTTTTAAATTAAATTTAACACTAACACAGAAAAACTGAATACAAATTTAAATTCATTGTGTAATTCATGTATTTTACGTGTTCCTTCTGATTAAGTTTTAGAATTTGATGAAAATTCTTCAAATGAAAATAATACAGAAAGGATGAAATAGAGTGTTAAAAATGTTAACGAAAAAAATTTTAGACTTCTTAACTTTGCTAAAAATTCATGAATAAATATAATTTTTTATTAGTTTTATAAATTCATGTTTGTTGTTTGATTTTATGAAAATAATTTAAATTCTTAATTATTATTTAACAAAATAAAATTTAACGTTTTAATGTCAAATAATCAACAAAAACTGACTATTAGCTATTTTCAAATAAGATTTACATAAAATGAAAAATAATTAGATGAAATAGAAATTACAAATGAGTACCTGTCTTAAAATTGTTATTTATAAGCTTGATAATTTAAGAAAAATTACTAATAAGTAAATTTGATATATATATGTATAAGATGTGATTGAGTAAGATAACTTTTTTTCTTTTTTTATAACATAACTATCAAAAATAAGAGGTTTTTAGGTATTAAAAAGAAAAAAACTCCTTTGAATTTGCTTAGCATAAATTTTATACATTATATTTAATAATTTTTTATTTTAAAGTTTTTTAAAAAAAAGAAGAAAATACAGGAAGAAAGTAAGAAACAAAAAAGTGAAAAAAATAATCTTAATTCATTTAAATAAATTTCTTGACTGATTAATAATTAGATAGACTTTGTATTTATTTAATTGATATTAGTATATGAATTTCTTTTAGCTTTTTATATTTTTAAATTGCTTAATTGAATTTCTACTTTGCTACGATTCTCGCCTTTACGATAAATCACTCCCAGTGTTTGAACCATTTCCAAAAGCTGTGATTGATCCAACTATTCCTTGTAAGAATGGCTCATCAGATGTAATGACTACTTTTAGAAACAGCTAAAGAAATTTACTCGCCGTCAGCATGCAGAAATGCGGCTTTGGAATCTATGATGTGACAAATGTTTAAGTAGGTGTTTAACTTGTAAATTTCTACCCCTACTCATCAAAAAAAGGGTAAGTTCTCTCTCTAAGTATTACAGACTCAAATAAATACCTTTGGGTTAGTTATAATTCAGGGTTTCTTGATATCTAAGATGTATCTTAATCATAATTTCCAATAGTTTTAACACAGAATATTACATTTAAAGATTAATAAGACTATGTTATGAATGTTATTTATTTTTAACAATTTAACTTAACATTTTTAACATGCATTAATAACTTCAAACTGATTTCATTGACTAATGACAATATTAGTATTATCTAAACAGTTGAAGTAAATGATTTTAACATCTTTGATATTTAATTTGCATTGTAGAATACAATTCTTTGTGTTCAAAGCTATAGCTTAATAAACTTCTACTAATAAAGTATTGAAGATTTAAAGAAAGGTAAATTCAATAATATTTGCTCATACTCACCAGGCCAAGGTTCTACTTTGAGTTCATTCTAGGTAATTCATGAAAATATACTAGTAATATAGATATAATATATCTAATACATCATGGTTGATATTTAAGGTTACATTAATTCTTACGATGGAGTTACATGCGATCCAAGTAAAATAGTACAACTTGATACATATCCTTCAAGTCCATTAGGAAATAAATTTGCTCTTTCAATTGATTAGAATTTCTTGTATACTTAATTGAGTTCGATAGGGGTAGTGGTATTTGATATCAGATAAAAAATGTTTGAGCCCTTTTAAATTATTTAGACTGGTGGAACTTGTGCAGATTTAAAGCTAAGTGATGATGGAAATTACATATTTTATTCTAACTGGTTCAATGTACAAATTTTTTTAAAAACTACTCCAAACTTAAACTTAGATGTACCTAACCTCCTATTGAATAACTATTAGCTTGTTAGCAATTCATTCTTTAAGCCTCCTGGTGGTAGTTTTGATAACTAAATGTATTTTTAGACGCCTGAAAATAATTTGTATGTTTCAAGGTACAGTTATGGAAGTGCATTTTTCTAATATAAAGGAAATGGAATACTGTAATTAGAATCATAGTTAAACAGTAATGATCCAAACATTTCTGTATCCTTTTAAACTAGAGTTCCAAATACTAGTATATTCTATCAAAGTTTAGAGTCATAAGGTTTCTAAATAGTGGATTGCAAAGATATAAATGCCCCGAAGATAGTAAAGACAGGCATTACTCTTGGCTAATCTAATTACAGGTTTGAGCAAATAGCTTTCAATTAAAAAGGAAATTTAGGTTTTGTTGCTAATGTATTGAATGTAATTATTATCGACACAAGTGACCCATTGAATCCTAAAGTAATTTCAGTAATAAATACTTCAGTCTACTTATAAGGTGATTCAAGCCTTTACACTCTTGGACTTTCTATAGATGAAAAAACTTTAATATTGAATCCTTAAAGCTATGGTATTGCTTTTGCAGACATCTAAGATCCGTCTAACCCTTACTTGTTTTACAAGCTAAATCTTGGAATTACATATTCATTTACGTACACTCATTTTTTTTAATTAGTTATAATTTTTAAAATGTTTTACAATTAATCTCAAAAAAAAGTGGGGGGTGGGGGGAGTTTTGGGCTAAATTGATAAAACTGCAAAATTTTTGTTAAAAATTCTAATTTATTTTTTATTTATTAAATATTTTGTTGATCAAGTACCTACTCAAATTTAAATTTCAATAATTTTATTAAATATTTTAAGGATTAAAAATATTAATTTAAATTCACTTAAGCACTTAAATATTTAATTTTAATTAAAGGAAATTTACTATTTTCTCTTAATAAAATATTAAAAATATATACAAAAGATTATCATCAGATGGAAAATATATTTTTTTCAGTGTTAGTTTTTAAGGTGTCTATATTTATAGCTTTAATTCTGATAGAAGTATCACATTTGTTTCGAAATTTTCAACTAGAGGAGTTGCTGGTTAGGCAATACTACTAAATAAAGATAACTACCTAATTGTTTCGACTGAAGAGATAGATTCATTAATTTTAGTGAGTGTTGTTGACAAATCGAATCCAGTAATTTTGCAAATTCTTTCCCTTCCTGATAATGACCCTACTTGTTGGATGGTTGCTGCACCAGATTACTCTTATATATTTGCTTTATCTTAGCTGGCATTGTATTAATGCTTTCTCTAAAGTCCAATAATTTTCCACTCTTCTATTTATAAACTGAAAAAAATATCAAATTCAAATTTATACTAAAAATAATTAATACCTAGTAATATGACTTTTTAAGTGGGAGATTATATTCAAATTTATTTAGTTAATATTTACTAATCTAAAAGTATTTAAATTAAAAAAGCTTAATATTACTTTAACAATGTTTTACTAGAATTACCTAGTTGGATATAGTTTTCTCCATAAAACTAAGTTTTAAGTATATAAACGTCCAACGAATCTTTGGTGGCAGATAGCAATGGAATGTATTAAAGTAAATCTCTTTAATAGGTAGTGTTTTTATGCTACTAACAGTTAGATGACTCAGCCTTTGTTAACTAATTTCTTAACATTAATTAAGATGATTCTGTGAAAATTAAATAAATATGTATAAATGTTGGATATTTAGATTCGGCTGGTTATGTATCTGCTTATTACTCCCCTTAAAATGCATTTTAATTCTTAGACTCTAATTCTCTGAACGTGCTTTAGAAGTGGAACTAAACACCAGGCTAATTAAGTTAGGTTTTAAGTTTTATATAAATAACTTTAAATCAGAATATAATTAACTATACAATTTAATTTTATACACAAACATCCCTCATAGTAGATTTATCTAATTCTGTGAGCCCAATATCTTCAAATCAGAATTCTATAATTGTAACAATAAACACATCATAAGGAAAGTTTGTTAATAAACTTTATTCAGGAATACTTGTTCTCATTAACTCTGAATAAAATACTATACAGCTTCAAGGTTCTGTGATTAATGTTAATCAAGCTTTGGAGTAAACAATTAAATTGTCGTTAAGTAACACACAAAGTGTAAACTAAACTGAAATTGAAATAATCGTGAATGATCAAATTAACTACAATTATGTTTAAAATCTATCATTATAAAAATCTAAATTTATTTCTTTGCAGTCTTTAGTTTTACTACAAAACAGTCTACAAAATGATTTTAATAATTAGTTTCCATAAGGTTAAATAGCTGTTTAAAGTCCATTAAGTTATAGAGTTAGTGATCAAGTTTTCTAATGTCTAGACTCTCCTCAACTAACCTACACTGCAAAGATAAAACAGAGTAATGGATAATATTAAAATATTCCAACAGGTTACTGGCTCTCTTTTTAATCAAATGAAAGAACTCTTGTAGGAACTCCCTCAACAAACTTATTTTATTAAAGCGAGACTATTTTAATTGAAGCAACAGATGGATACTCAGTTGCATCTGATGAATTTACAATGACCATTACAATAATCCCATTTTATTTGGTGATATAAATTATTATTTAAATCCTAGGGCCCCTATTAGGAATTTTAGGGATCTGGAAGTACAGAACAGTATTTTACAACCTAGTATTTAGATACTTCTTGACATACACTAAGGAAGTAGCATATTAATAGGAATATTTTGAAAAAAAGATATTTATAAGTGGAAACACTTTAAATATTGCAATTTAATTATGGAAAGAAATTTAAAATCAGATAAAACCAAAGTACATATAGTAATAAATAAATTAAGTCTTTAACAAATAAAATATATCATTGCTTCAAATTAATATATTTAACGAATAAGTTAATTAAAAGGCAGATAATTCTTTATAAGAAGAGATGAAAAAATCAATTTATCCATTAGGTATTCTATAAGCAGATGATGAGGGTTATGAATAAATTTTATCCCCATAAAATGATGAAAACTTAACTAAGTTAGGAGATTTACAGCTCTCTGTATTTTCTTAAGAAAATATCATCAAACAAACATCCAATAAAAATTAAAGCTAGAATAGATCACCGAGAAATCTTAAGTAATCTAGATTAAGGGCACAATCTGTGTAAAATAAAAACTATCAGTAAAAGATCACCTAAAATTTATGCAAAATTCTAAATAGTAAAAGCATATAATAAAGTTAATTAAATCAAAATCAAAATTCGCTAAATCTAAATTTTTCACTTTTTGAAAGTTCTGGCTAAATAAATTTTAAATATATTTAAGAGTTAATAATTTAGCAATAGTAAACTGCGAATCCTGCAAGAAAAATACTAACAAAAGAATTGTAAAAAGAACTAGAAAATCATAATTCTTTGCTTTCGACTATGATTAAAGGACTTGCAGCTGAATATTTTGTTGAAAATTACCCAATAGTAAAGAGAATTGTAATCTTACTTTAAGAAAAGGCCCTTCTCTTATTCAAAAAAATAGATTGGTATAGAGCATATGTAGGTTTTAAATAGGCTTAGTAAGACTAAGAGGATTACTAAGCTTAATATCAATTAAAGTATAAATGCATAAAGCTTGCATTTAAAGAGATAACAGAAGATATGAAAAAAGAAACTCATCCTTAAAACCAAAGAAATAATAATTAAGAACTACTAAAGATTGGATTAAGTACATTTGATTTATCTATTTATTTACCTCTTATTGAATAGCATTTATTTGCTATCGCACTAGGGGTTACAATTTAGAAAAGAAAGTTCTTTTAAGTATCTTATGGCGATTCCTTTCACTGCAATTCTTACCAAATACGTGCTATAAAGTTCTATGAAAAAGGTATTTTGTGCCGCTTCTGCGTAAAGGCATAATAATTTCTTGGAATAGACTAAGTAGAAAAAGGGCTCTCTGAAAATGAAAAACTACCTGAATGGATGTAAATTAATTATTAGAAGTCATATATTTAAATAAAAGGTAAACCAGACTAAAAAAGTGTGGGATAGTATAGGATTAAAATATATGACTTAAATGGCTATCTATTAAGGTAATTTGATATTTAAATTCTCCCAAACCAGCAATTAACAAATAGGCTAATAACGAAATCACCAGAAATAGAATCTTAGCAATATATAATAGATACACCAAAAAATTAAAAATTTACTTAATTCAATAGAAGTAACTTCATATTAAGTGCCATATAAACCCATAAAACTAAAAGTGATGAAGTGTTAGAAGAAGAAGCAGATAATATTAAAACAAGCAAAATAAAAAACATTATGAATAAATCAAATAGTAAAAATATTGATGAATAAAACTTTTTTACAAATTAATGAAATAATTATAAATTTTAGTATTTTTTTTTTATATATCTTTTATATATGTGTATCACAAAATAAAAATATGTAGACAAGCTTTAGTATTTAATACCTTATTACTAGGGTTTATAAATTAATATGTCCTCTAATTTAAATTTTTATTTAATTTTAAACTAATTAATACCCAAACCACTAGATTTTAATTAGGCATTTAGCTATATATATATATATAATCAATTTTATTCATTTTTTAAATTTTTAATTCTTAGTAATTATTTGGTATTTTATTTGAAATTTCTTAATATTTTTTTGATGTTACTTCATTGTTTAAAAAATTAATCTATTTTTATGAAAATTAGTTTTAAATATAATATAAATAAATTTATTTTAAAATACTCTGAATAATCTTATAAGATAGAAAAACTCAGGATAGTTAATATCTTGTCTGCGGTGTTGGATATCAAGGAGTTTTTATCTATGAAATAGTAAATAAATGTAGTAGCTTAAATTTACTTTCTTGAGTTCGAATATAAGGTGTTATTTGCTTTTAGTAACTAAGACTATTTATTTAATAATCACAACAACAGAAATTGATTCCATTATTTTAGTTGGCTTGGTAGATAAAAAGAATCCAGAAATAATTTAAATTATTCCTTTATTACTTAATAATTCAATATATTGGCTACTTCGATATCAAGACTAATCGTTTTATTTGTATACGCATAAAAAGCTTAATACAAATATTTTACTTAGAATTAAATTATAATTCATTCTTAAATCTATAGGCTAGTATCAATCCCCAACTCTAATTAATACCTTCGTTAATTGCTTCAAACAGGGTAACCTTTCCAACTTTCCAAGTAGGTGAAAAATTTTAATTTATTTAATTAATATTTATATGACAAAAGGTTTGAGTATATAAGTGCTTTCTACTATTAAAATTTTATAATTTAAAATTTGCCAAGTTGGATGGAATATTCTCCTTCAAATTTAGTTTTAAGTATCTAAGCCTCGAAAGAATCTTGAATAGTAGACGACAATTGGTAATATCTATCTAAAACTCTTTAATAAGTCATAATTTTGAGCTATTATGGAATAGGTGATGATGCATTTACTAAATCAAATTTAAATATTACTTATGCTGACTCCATAAATTTCTAATAGGCGTGCATGAGAACAAGATATTTAGAAAAATCTGATTTTGTTTCAACTAAATCTTTCCCTCAAAATGAGTTTAATCTGTTAGATAACTAGTCCTTATAAATTTTGAAAAAGTGAAATTAAATATATATAAATGATTAGTACTAGAAACTAATTATTTTTATTTAGTTCACTGAAAACTAAAATATAAAAAATTATGAAGTACAGTTTTACATTCAGCCTTCATTAATAGTTGATTTTCCCTATTCAGCTAACCCTATTTCATCTAACTAATTTTAACTAATTGTGAATCTTCAAGTATCTTATGGATTGTTTGTAAATAAATTAAATGTAGAGGTATTTTAGTACTTATAAATTCTGAGTAGAATATTATGTAATTGCAAGGTTCTGTTTCTAGTATAAACTCAGTGTTATAGAATACAATAAAACTCTCCAAATAAATGAATCTCTATTTATGCCTAGTAAAGTAGAAGTGACTGCTATAAAATGAAGTAAAACATTAATTAAGCCCACCTATTAAAAGAAACTATTTTTATCTCTTTACAGTCTGTCTCCTATTTTAGTAGCTAATACTCTTCAATAAGAATTTAATTAGTATTAAAAAAATTGATAGCTTGCTGTTCAAACTCTTTTTAATTATGAAATAAGCTCCAATCTATTTAAATGTGCAGATTCAATTCGCTTTAATTTACTGCAAAAATATTATAAAAAAAATGGATAATTTGAAGAACTTCCTCCTGATTATTGGTTAACTTTTTCTTGTAAGGAAAAATTTTAGTAGGAACTTCATCTACTAGTATATTTAATCAATAATTTGTAATTCAAAAAAAGGCTACAGATGATTACACCATAATATATGACTAATCACTAATTTAGTTTTCAATAGTCCCTTTTTTCCTAGTACTTTAAATAATTATATTCATTCTTGGCCTCCTTTTAGGAATTTTAGGTTAATGGAAATATAGGACTATATTATTTTACAATATTGCATTTAGACATTTCTTAATATACTCAAAGGAAATTGTATACCTAACTGAGTATTATGAAAACAAAAATATTAATTATTAATTTACTTGATACTTCTGTTTAACTATGACAGCAACCTGCTTAAAGTAAATTCTAATAGAAGTATGCTCAATCTGAAATGAGTCATGTATTTTAGCTAAATAAAATTAATGATTTTGTATCATGAAAATTTTATAGTTATTTCTTAAAGAAAAGTGATTCTAATATTACATTTTTTGAGGAGCATTAAAAATCAGTTAACCATCAAAATCAAATTTATTATCTTGATGATTAAATAGATTATTAAAATGAGGGTAAAAGCAATATGAAAAAGTAATATTCGTTAAAGAATTCTATAATTTCAAAACAAAATAAAAGCCTTAGTAATAGCACTTATGAAATAAACCAATCGCCTACTTCAAATAAGAAAAATCAATCTTATTAAGTTAATTTCACTTTTAACTTAATAAGATAAATTACATTTAATGAAAGAATGAGACCATAATCAACCCCCAAATAAAATAAAAATTAGCTATTATTTTTAAAAAGCAGCCAAATAGATTATTAGCATATCAGAATCTTAGCAATCTAGAAGCACAAGAATAGAACTTAATAGAAGGATAAGATTATCAGCAAAAATATTCTTAAACAATTAAATGATAATAAATCAAGAATTTCTATTATCTTGTAATATTTAGCGGCCAAGTATTTAATAGAATGCTCTCCTATCTGTTGCCAGATTAAGCGTTTAAACAAAAGAGAAGGTTTTAGATACATATTTTCCCACACACAAGCTTGATGAAGATTGTCTTAAACTAGATTTTTAAGAAATTAAGATATGATAAATGAGTAAAATAAAGTAAATAAAAAATTAATAAAGTCAATAATAAAATGAATAAGTAAATATATATTTAAAAGAAGTATTCATCTATTGATCTCTTATATAGAATAATATCTATTTACTGTTGCTCTTGGATTCTCCAGTAAAAAGAGAAAATTTTTTGAAGGAGCTAAATGATATTGTTTCATTTGTTATTCATTATAGATTAGTTGAATGAAAGCTTTGAGAAAATCGTTATCAATAATTGCTGTGTTGGTACCCAAAAGATTTTAGTTCTTAACTAAGAGGGCTTACCGGTAATAGAGACTACCTAAATGGAAGTAAATAGATTCTTAGAAAAGTGAAATTATTTTTAAAGTAACTTTTGATTAAAAACATATTGGTTAATATAGATTTAAAATATAAGATCTTGATGGTTATCTTTTGAGATACTTGATGTCTAAGTGTTACCATCAACAAAACGATATCGTTAAAAGATTGATAATTAAAGTAATAACAATACACAACCAATGAAAGTCCTAGAAAACAGATTTTTTTTAGTAAATTTAACATAAACGCAGAAAAATTATATAAAAATTTAAATTCATAATGAAACTCATAAACAATTCATATTCCTAGAGATTAAGTTTTAGAATTAGATGATCATATTAAATTAAAATAATACAGAACAGATGAAAATATGTGTTAAAAACGTTAACAAAAAAAATTTTAGACTCGTTATTCTTGCTAGAAGTGCATGAATAAATATAATTTGAAGTTTATAAATTTTATAAATTCATGTTTGTTATTTGACTTTATGGCAACTGTATGAATTCTTAACAACAATCTGACAAAATAAAAATTAAATTTTTAATATTAAATCTAACAGTAAAAACAAAAAGTTAATTTTCAAACCATAAATTTTAAATGAAAAATAAATAAATTTTATCTATTTTTAGATTTCAAAAGAAAATTCTTTGAGCTTATATAAAAGCTTGAAATCAACATCTTCCTTCAAATGATTACTAATTAGCATAGTAATTGAAGAAAACTCCTAGAAATTAAACCTTTTGAATATATATATATTTAAGATGTGTTTGATTAAAATAACCTTTTTTCTTTTTACTAAGGTAAATTTTAAAAATAATAAATTGATAAATTAAAAAAAACATAGTTAAGTTGAGTTAGGTTAGGTTAGTTCATATTTTATATATTATATTTATTTACATATTTTATAATTGTTTATTTAATAATTTATATAAGAAGAAAAAGAAAATAGATTAGTGAGAAACAAAAAAGTGAAAAAAACAAACATATTTGATCAAGTAAGTTTTTCTGGTTGATTAAAAATTAGAAAGCCTTTGCTTTTATATTAGTATATGAATTTCTTTTAGCTTTTAATATTTTTCAATTTTTTAATTGAATTCCTACTTTGCTACGATTCTCGCCTTTACGATAACTCTCTCCCTGTGTTTGAACCTTTTCCAAAAGCTGTGATTGATCCAACTATTCCCTGTAAGAATGGCTCATCTGATATAATGACTATTTTTAGTAACAGCTAAAGAAACTTGCTTGCTGTCAACTTGTAGAAATGCGGTTTTGGAATTTATGATGTGACAAATGTTTAAGAAGGCATTTAACTTTTAAATCTCTACCCTTACTCCCTAAAAAAAGGATAAGTTCTCTCACTTAGTATAACAGACTCAAATAAATATCTTTGGGTTAGCTATAATTCTGGGTTTCTTGATATCTTAGATTTATCTTAATCTCAATTTCCATTATTTTAAACACAAAATATTACATTTAAAGATGAATAAGACTATGTTATTTAAGTAATTTAATTTTAACAATTTAATTTAACTTTCTTAGCATGCATCAATAACTTCAAGCTGATTACATTGACAAATAGCAATATTAGTGTTATCTAAACAGTTGAAATAGACGATTTTAACATATTTGATATTTAATTTGCATTTTAGAATTCAATACTTTGTGTTTAAAGTTATAGCTTAATAAACTTCTACTAACAAAGTATTGAAGATTTATAGAAAGGTAAGTTAAATAATATTTGCTCATACTCACCAGGTCAAGGTTCTACTATTAGTTCTTTTAAGGTAATTCAAGAAAGCATACTTGTAATCTAAATATAATATATCTAATACATGATGGTAGATATTTAAGATTATATTAAATCTTATAATGGAGTTACATGTGATCCAAGTAAAATAGCTCTACTAGATACCTATCCTTCTAGTCCATTAGGAAATAAATTTGTTCTTTCACTTGATTAGAATTTCTTGTATACTTAATTGAGTTCGATAGGAGTTGTAGTATTTGATATCAGATAAAAAATGTTAGAGCCCTTTTAAGTGATTTAGACTGGCGGAACTTGTGCAGATTTAAAGCTAAGTGATGATGGAAATTACATATTTTATTCGAACTGGTTCAATGTTCAAATTTTTTAAAAAACTACTCCAAACTTAAATTTAGATGTGCCTAACCTCCTACTCAATAACTATTAGCTTGTCAGTAATTCATTCTTTAAGCCTCCTGGTGGTAGTTTTGATAACTAAATGTATTTTTAGACACCTGAAAATATTTTATATGTTTCAAGGTACAGTTATGGAAGCACATTTTTCGAATATAAAGGTAATGGAATTCTATAATTAGAATCATAGTTAAACAGTAATGATCCAAACATTTCTGTTTCCTTTTAAACTAGAGTTCCAAATACTACTATATTCTATCAAAGCTTAGAATCGCAAGGTTTCTAAATAGTTGATTGCTAAGATATAAATGCGCCAAAGATAGTAAAGACAGGCATTACTCTTGGCTAATCTAATTACAGGTTTGAGCAAATAGCTTTCAATTAAAAAGGAAATTTAGGTTTTGTTGCTAATGTAATAAATGTAATTATTATCGACACAAGTGACCCTTTGAATCCTAAAGTTATTTCTGTAATAGATACTTAAGTCTACTTAGAAGGTGATTCAAGCCTTTACACTCTTGCGGTATCTAATGATGAAAAAACTTTATTGTTAAATCCTGAATCCTATGGTATTGCTTTTGCAGACATCTAAGACCCATCTAATCCTTATTTGTTTTTCAAGCTAAATCTTGGAATTACATATTCATTTACGTACATTCATTTTTTTTTAGTTTATAGCAATTTTAATAATACATGATAATTAACTTGAGCAGGAAAAATTTCCCCCTCTTTGGTACACAATGATAATTCTTCATTTATTCATTAATTCACTCCCTCTTTATCTTTAAGCATATTTAAATTGAGAAAAAAATTACTTTTTCAATTTATTTTTAATTTTTAAATCATTTTTTTTCGTTAAACTATAGCAAATTAAATAAAATTAAATTTTTTTTTCCCCCCTTCATTAAAATGTTTTATTCTCATTAATCGCCATTAAAAAAATATAAAAATAACTTTTTGATAATTCTACTTTATCTTTACTTTAATCATACTGGCAATTAAGAAGATTAATTTTAAATCTTACCCACTCTATTTTAAGTAATTGTATTTCAGATTTTAATGGTGTAAAAGATAAATGTAAATTAATTCAAGCACTTATATATTTAATTTTAGTAAAAGCAATTTTCCTATTTTCTCTTACTAAAATATTAATAAATTATAATAGAATGTCTTCAGATGGAAAATATATTATTTTGTGTGTTAGTTTTAAAGGTGTCTTTATTTATAGCTTTAATTCTGATAGAAGTGTCACATTTGTTTCAAACTTTTCAACTAGAGGTGTTGCTGGATAGGCAATACTTATAAATAACGATAACTACCTAATAATTTCAACTGAAGAGATAGATTCATTAATTTTAGTGAGTATAGTTGATAAATCTAATCCAGTAATATTGCAAATTCTTTCCCTTCCTGATAATGATCCTACTTGTTGGATGGTTGCTGCTCCTGATTACTCATATATATTTGCTTTATCATAGCTCGCAATATACTAATGCTTTCTCTAAAGTCCAATAATTTTCCACTCCTCTATTTATAAACTGCAATAAATTTCAAATTCAAATTTATACTAAAAAGAATTAATACCAAGTAATAGATCTTTTTAAGTAGGAGATTATATTTAGATTTATTTAGTTAATATTTACTAATCTAAAAGTATTTAAATTAGGAAAGCTTAATATTATTTTAACAATGCTTTACTTGAATTACCAAGTTGGATATAGTTTTCTTCATAAAATTAAGTTTTAAGTATATAAACATCGAATGAATCTTTGGTGGCAGACAGCGATGGAATGTATTAAAGCAAATCTCTTCAACAGGTAGTGTTTTTATGCTACTAACAGTTAGACGATTTCGCCTTTGCTAACTAATTACTTAACATAAGTGAACAAGATTCTGTGAACATTAAATAAATATGCATTAACGTTGGATATTTAGATTCAGCCGGCTTTGTATCTGCTTAATATTCCCCTTAAAATGCATTTTAATTCTTAGATAGTAATTCTCTTAATGTGCTTTAGAAGTGGAATTAAACGCCAGGTTAATTAAGTTAGGTTTTAAGTTTTATACAAATAACTTTAAATCAAAATATAATTAACTATACAATTTAATTTTATACACAAACTTCCCTCATAGTAGATTTATCTAATTCTGTGAGCCCAATATCTTCAAATCAGAATTCTATAATTGTAACAATAAACACATCATAAGGAATGTTTGTTAATAAACTTTATTCAGGAATACTTGTTCTCATTAATTCTGAATAAAATACTATACAGCTTCAAGGCTCTGTGATTAATATTAACCAAGCTTTGCAACAAACAATAAAATTATCTTTAAACAATACACAAAATGTAAACTAAACTGAGATTTAAATAATTGTGAATGATCAAATTAACTACAATTATGTTTAAACTCTTTCATTACAAAAATCTAAATTTATTTCTTTACAATCTTAAGTTTTACTTAAAAACAGTCTATAAAATGATTTTAATAATTAGTTTCCAAAAGGCTAAATAGCAGTTTAAACTCCATTAAGCTATAGAATTAGTGATCAAGTTTTCTAATGTCTAGACTCTCCTCAACTAACCTACACTGCAAAGATAAAAAATGGTGATGGATAATATTAAAATATTCCAACAGGCTACTGGCTCTCTTTCTAATAAAATGAAAGAACTCTTGTAGGAACTCCCTCAACAAACTTATTTTATTAGAGTGAGACTATTTTAATAGAAGCAACAGATGGATATACTGTTGCATAAGATGAATTTACAATGAATATTACTATTATCCCGTTTTATTTGGTGATTTAAATTATTATTTAAATCCTTGGACCTGTGCTAGGAATTTTAGGAATTTGGAAATATAGAACAATATTTTACAACCTAGTATTTAGATACTTCTTGACATATACAAAGGAAGTAGCATATTAGTAAGAAAATTATGAAAAAAAGATATTTATAAGTGGAAACACTTTAAATACTGCAATTCAATTATGGAAAGAAATTTAAAATCAGATAAAACCAAAGTAGATTTAGTAATAAATAAATTATCTCTTCAACAAATAAAATTCATCAATATTCCAAATCAATAAATTTAACGAACAAATTAATTTGAAGGCAGAGACTTCTTTATAAGAAGAGATGCAAAAATCATTTTATCCATAAGGCGTTCTATCAGATGATGATGAGGTTTATGAATAAAATTTATCCCCATAAAATAATCAAAATTTAACTAAATTAGGAGATTTACAGCTCTCTGTATTTTCTTAAGAAAATAACATAAAACAACATCAAACTTCTCAAAAAAATGTCAGCCAGAATAAATCACCAAGAAATTTATAGTAATCTAGATTAAGGGCTCAATCTATACAAAATAAAAATTTTCAGGAGAAACTTGCTTAAAATTTATGCAAAGATTTAAATAGTAAAAGCATGCAAAAGAGTTACTTAAATGCAAATAACAAATCGTTAACTGAGAATTTGTAACTTTTTGAAAACTCTGGATAAATAAATTTTAAATATATTAAAGAATTAATAATTTTGCAATAGCAAACTGTCAACCCTTCAAGAAAAATACTAACAAATTAATTGTAAAAAGAACTAGAAAATCATAATTCTTTGCTTTCTACTATGATTAAAGGACTTGCAACTGAATATTATGTTGAAAATTACCCAATTGTAAAGAGAATTATTACCTTACTTTAAGAAAAGGCCCTTCTCTTATACAAATAAATAGATTGGTACAGAGCATATGTAGGTTTTAAATAGGTCTAGTAAGATTAAGAGGATTACTAAGCTTAATATCAATTAAAGTATGAATGCATAAAGCTCGCATTTAAAGAGATAACAGAAGACATGAAAAAAAAGACTAATGCATAAAACAATAGAAAGAATAATCAAGAGCAATTAAATAATGAATTAAGTATATAAGATTTATCTATTTATCTACCTCTTATTGAATAGCATTTATTTGCTATCGCACTTGGGATTACAATTAAGAAAAGATAATTCTTTTAAGTCTCATATGGCGATTCCTTTCACTGCAACTCTTATCTAATACGTGCTATAAAATTCTATGAAAAAGGTACTTTATGCCGTTGCTGTGTAAAGGCATAAGAACTTCTTGGAATAGATTAAGTTGAGAAAGGACTATCTGAAAACGAAAGACTACCTGAATGGATGTAAATTAATTTTTAGAAATCATATATTTAAATTAAAGGCAAGCCAGACTAAAAAAGTGTGGGATAGTATAGGATTAAAATATATGACTTAAATGGCTATCTTTTAAGATAATTTGATATTTAGATTCTCCCAAATCCCAATCAGCAATTTTCAAATAAGCTTATAACAGAAACACTATAAATTGACACTTAGCAAATTATAGATACACCAAAACATTAAAAATTTAGTTAATTCAATAAAAGTAACTTCCTATTGGGTTTCCTATCAACCTATAAATCTAAAAGTGATGAAGTGTTAGAAGAAGAAGATAGTATTAAGAAAAGCCAAATAAAAAGTATTTTCAATAAATCAAATAGTAAAAATATTGATGAGTAAAACTTTTTTACAACTAAATGAAATTGTCATAAATAATCAAACTTGAAATATTTTCTTTACATATTTTACATATTTGTATCCCAAAATAAAGTATTTAATTATGTAGCTAAATTTTATATTTTATTACATTTATTGTGAATGTTTACTCTAATTTTAGACAATTATTTTTTTTTTAATTATTTTTACACTCATTTTATCCTAGAGTAAGTTACCATATAAATTTACAAAAAACGATTTGTGTGTGTTTTTACATTTTATAAAATTAAAATTTTAAATTAATTTATTATTTTTTGTTTTTTTTTTATTTGATTAAAATCTTTTATTCAATATAAGTAAATAAATAAATACATAAAAAAAAATGGAAATTCTTTTATAAAGCGACTAAACTAAATTTAAAATATCAAAAAAAAAAAAATTAATGATTGACTCCAAAAACAAAGATCATTTTCAGCATCCATTTTCACATCTTGCATTTTTTTGCTAATACATTCATATTTATTTCAAAAGTACCCATAAATAAAGCAAAACCTGCAAACCTCCGATTTGCATTTTTCTAGAATATTTAGAGAACATTTTATAATAAAAAATAAACAAGATAAACATAATAAAATTTATAATATCAGATTAAAAAATATTACATAAATTCTTGATATAAAATAAGCTTATAAAAAGCCAAATTCAGCATTAACGACTTTTAAATTCCTTAATTTACTCTAAATATTCTAATATAAAAAAATCAAATTTGTATTGTATGAATGAATAAATGATAATTTAAAAAAACAATTATTTTATAATTTTAAAAAATATAAAATGAAAAAAATGATCATAAGATAAATTTAAAATTTGAGAAAATAAAAAAAAATAAATAAAAAGTAAAATTTATTTCTCCCTAAGGTTTTATTTAAATCATAGTATCTAATTAATCATGATAAATAAAAAAAGGATAGAAATATGATTGATGGATAATGTTTAAGATTAAAATATAACTAAAAAGTTTGGCATTTATATAATTTAATAAGATTTAATATAACAATAAAAGTTTCAAATTATTTGATCATTTTTGGAGAAACCAGAGAGTTTGCTTATGAGGATTTAATTTATTTAAGTAAATTTAATTTTTTTTTTTATAAATAATTTATTTACTTACAAAAATATGAATGATATTTAATAATATAAAATCAATAATAAAATCTATCTATCTATTTATATTTTAGGTTAAAAACACTTTTTCAAATATTATATAATAAAATATAAAATACAATTCAAACATTTTATTTTTATTTATCCTTTTTTCGCCATTTGTTTATCATATGAAATCAATGACAACTAATCTTTTTGATTTAAGATACTTGCTTTTTACCTTGAGTTCTAATGAATCATTCATTGAGCTAAACATTTTATAATAAATTTGTGTAAATTTTAAAATAAATATCAAAATAGAATAAATTTTTAAATTAAAAATTATTCTTTAAATTAATACATAAAATAATTTGAGTGGAATAAAAAAGATAAAAAAATAAAATAAATAAAGCTATCAAATATATTCAAAGAGCTTTTTTGTGTTATATTCATTTTTATAGTTTAAAATACCATATTAGAAGGGAAAAATGAAGAAAAAATATGAAATAATAAGAAATAAATAATAAAAGCAAAAGTTGAAAATAAAATGATGAGCTAAATTAACAAAGAAAGAACAAAAAAAAGCAAGCACAATAAAAAGAAAAAGAAAAAAGAGCTTTATTGTTTTTTATTAGTTTTTATAATTAAAAATATCACAATCCAAAACAAATAAACTGTTTTTACTTAAGGTCAAGTGTCAAATTTGAGAGATTAATGCAATTTGCTAAAGCAGAACCTAAGCCTGATGCACCTTTATCACCAATTCTATTGTAACTTTTTAAATATTAAAGTAAAATATATCACTAAATAGTTAATTAGAAGGAAAAAATGAAGAAAAAATATGAAATAATAAGAAATAAATAATAAAAGCAAAAGTTGAAAATAAAATAATGAGCTAAATTAACAAAGAAAGAACAAAAAAAAGCAAGCACAATAAAAAGAAAAAGAAAAAGAAAAAAGAGCTTTATTGTTTTTTATTAGTTTTTATAATTAAAAATATCACAATCCAAAACAAATAAACTGTTTTTACTTAAGGTCAAGTGTCAAATTTGAGAGATTAATACAATTTGCTAAAGCAGAACCTAAGCCTGATGCACCAATTGCACAAATTTAATTTCCACTTTTCAAATATTAAAGAAAAAATATATCATTAAATAGTTAATTAGAAGGAAAAAATGAAGAAAAAATATGAATTAATAAGAAATAAATAATAAAAGCAAAAGTTGAAAATAAAATAATGAGCTAAATTAACAAAGAAAGAACAAAAAAAAGCAAGCACAATAAAAAGAAAAAGAAAAAGAAAAAAAAAGCTTTATTGTTTTTTATTAGTTTTTATAATTAAAAATATCACAATCCAAAACAAATAAACTGTTTTTACAAAAATTTAAGTGTTAAATTTGAGAGATTAATGCAATTTGCTAAAGCAGAACCTAAGCCTGATGCACCTTTATCACCAATTCTATTACGCCTTTTTAAATATTGAAGAAAAAATATATCATTAAATAGTTAATTAGAAGGAAAAAATGAAGAAAAAATATGAAATAATAAGAAATAAATAATAAAAGCAAAAGTTGAAAATAAAATAATGAGCTAAATTAACAAAGAAAGAACAAAAAAAAGCAAGCACAATAAAAAGAAAAAGAAAAAGAAAAAAGAGCTTTATTGTTTTTTATTAGTTTTTATAATTAAAAATATCACAATCCAAAACAAATAAACTGTTTTTACTTAAGGTAAAGTGTCAAATTTGAGAGATTAATACAATTTGCTAAAGCAGAACCTAAGCCTGATGCACCTTCATCACCAACTTAATTTTCACTTTTCAAATATTAAAGAAAAAATATATCATTAAATAGTTAATTAGAAGGAAAAAATGATGAAAAAATATGAAATAATAAGAAATAAACAATAAAAGCAAAAGTTGAAAATAAAATAATGAGCTAAATTAACAAAAAAAGAACAAAAAAAAAGCAAGCACAATAAAAAGAAAAAGAAAAAGAGCTTTATTGCTTTTTATTAGTTTTTATAATTAAAAATATCACAATCCAAAACAAATAAACTGTTTTTACTAAAGGTAAAGTGTCAAATTTGAGAGATTAATACAATTTGCTAAAGCAGAACCTAAGCCTGATGCACCAATTGCACCAATTGAATTATACCTTTTTAAATATTAAAGAAAAAATATATCATTAAATAGTTAATTAGAAGGAAAAAATGAAGAAAAAATATGAAATAATAAGAAATAAATAATAAAAGCAAAAGTTGAAAATAAAATAATGAGCTAAATTAACAAAGAAATAACAAAAAAAAGCAAGCACATTAAAAAGAAAAAGAAAAAAGAGCTTTATTGTTTTTATAATTAAAAATATCACAATCCAAAACAAATAAACTGTTTTTACTTAAGGTCAAGTGTCAAATTTGAGAGATTAATGCAATTTGCTAAAGCAGAACCTAAGCCTGATGCACCTTCATCACCAATTTAAAAAAACTTTCTCAATGTTCGAGACCAGCTAAACCCAAGAAATCTAATTCTGAGTCGAAAGCTAAAACAGGGTTTATAAAAGAAATTAAAAGTGCACTTCTAAGTATGAGAGGTTAAAAGAAAAATTAATAAAATAAATAAAACTATTTTTAAAATTCTTAAATAAAATTATATATAACTAACATAAATTAATATTTTTTAAGATTTATTCTGAGTGCATTTATATGTGCGAGTATTTCTATTCTATTCTATCACCAATTTAATTTTCACTTTTCAAATATTAAAGAAAAAATATATCACTAAATAGTTAATTAGAAGGAAAAAATGAAGAAAAAATATGAAATAATAAGAAATAAACAATAAAAGCAAAAGTTGAAAATAAAATGATGAGCTAAATTAACAAAGAAAGAACAAAAAAAAGCAAGCACAATAAAAAGAAAAAGAAAAAAGAGCTTTATTGTTTTTTATTAGTTTTTATAATTAAAAATATCACAATCCAAAACAAATAAACTGTTTTTACTAAAGGTCAAGTGTCAAATTTGAGAGATTAATGCAATTTGCTAAAGCAGAACCTAAGCCTGATGCACCAATTGCACCAATTGAATTATACCTTTTTAAATATTAAAGAAAAAATATATCATTAAATAGTTTATTAGAAGGAAAAAATGAACAAAATATATGAAATAATAAGAAATAAATAATAAAAGCAAAAGTTGAAAATAAAATAATGAGCTAAATTAACAAAGAAATAACAAAAAAAAGCAAGCACATTAAAAAGAAAAAGAAAAAAGAGCTTTATTGTTTTTATAATTAAAAATATCACAATCCAAAACAAATAAACTGTTTTTACTTAAGGTCAAGTGTCAAATTTGAGAGATTAATGCAATTTGCTAAAGCAGAACCTAAGCCTGATGCACCAATTGCACCAATTCTATTACGCCTTTTTAAATATTGAAGAAAAAATATATCATTAATTAGTTAATTAGAAGGAAAAAATGAAGAAAAAATATGAAATAATAAGAAATAAATAATAAAAGCAAAAGTTGAAAATAAAATGATGAGCTAAATTAACAAAGAAAGAACAAAAAAAAGCAAGCACAATAAAAAGAAAAAGAAAAAAGAGCTTTATTGTTTTTTATTAGTTTTTATAATTAAAAATATCACAATCCAAAACAAATAAACTGTTTTTACTAAAGGTCAAGTGTCAAATTTGAGAGATTAATGCAATTTGCTAAAGCAGAACCTAAGCCTGATGCACCAATTGCACCAATTGAATTATACCTTTTTAAATATTAAAGAAAAAATATATCATTAAATAGTTTATTAGAAGGAAAAAATGAACAAAATATATGAAATAATAAGAAATAAATAATAAAAGCAAAAATTGAAAATAAAATAATGAGCTAAATTAACAAAGAAATAACAAAAAAAAGCAAGCACATTAAAAAGAAAAAGAAAAAAGAGCTTTATTGTTTTTTATTAGTTTTTCTAATTAAAAATATCACAATCCAAAACTAATAAAATGTTTTTACCTAAGGACAAGTGCCAAATTTGAGAGATTAATGCAATTTGCTAAAGCAGAACCTAAGCTTGATGCACCTTCATCACCAATTTAATAATTACTTTCATAAAAATTATTTATTTAAATAAATATAAAATATTAATAATAATAAAAGTTATTTTTTTAATTAAATATACCTCAAATTAATATGGAGAACCTAATGAGATAAAAGTGAAGAGCTTTAAAACTTTTTTTATTAATTTATATAAATTTAAAGGATTTTAATTAAAAAATTAATAATTACTTCTTCCAAATTATAATATTCTTTAATCTATTATATCATTTTTTTTTTTTTTCAAAAATATTGAATAGCGATTTATGAAAATTAATTAATTAATTAATTAATTAATAATAATAAATGGTTAAAAAGAACAAATAAATATAATAATTAATTAATTATCAAATATTAATTTATATATTTGGTTTTATGAAGAGATAGATATCACAGAAAATTAATTTAACATTCACTATTTAAAATTAATATTCGTATTTAAAAAATATACTTAAAAAAATAAATAGTAGGAATTAGAGATGACCAGTAATTTATTTAGTCATATTTGAAAAAAACCTAGTAGTTAATGTTCTTAAATATTATAAAAATAATGTTTATAAGTAGATTTTTCTGTTTTAGCTCTGTAATTTTAGGAAAATTTGTAATATCTCTAATTATAGCAAGATGCCATACAAAAATTTCATGGTTTGCCTGACTTATTATGAAATATATTTTTTATTTATTGCTAATCCAGGTATTAAAATATGATGAACTGGATTGCATTATATTTTAATACCTGGATTATGCTTAATTTAAAATAAAAAAAATAAATTAAAGTATTTATGAACAAGTATGTAAAGGCAAGATTCAATAAAATTCATAAATTGTATTTAATATATAAATATATAGTATAAAAAGCCTTCAAATATAATATTCAATATTTTTTCTAATTTTTGGTGGTTTTCATTAACCATAAAAGTTAAAATTAAAAGTAAAACTTGATTTCTCCCTGAGGTTTTATTTAAATCATGGTATCTAATTAATTAATCATGATAAATAAAAAAAGGATAGAAATATGATTGATTGATGGATAATATTTAAGATTAAAATATAACTGGCATATAAAAGTTTGGCATTTATATAATTTAATAAAATGTAATATAACATTAAAAATTTCAAATTATTTGATCGTTTTTGGAGAAACCAGAGGGTTTGCTTAAGAGGATTTAATTTATTTAAGTAAATTTAATTTTTTTATTTTTTTTAATACTTTATTTAATTACAAAAATATGAATGATATTTATAAATATAAAATCAATAATAAAATCTATCTATCTATTTATATTTTAGGTTAAAAACACTTTTTCGAAATATTAAATAATAAAATATATAATATTATTCAAACATTTTATATTTATTCATCCTTTTTTCACCAGTTATTTATCATTAGAAATGAAAGACTACTAATCTTTTTGATTTACGACACTTGCTTATTACTTTGAATTCTTATGATTTATTCATTAAGCTAAAAATTTTAAAATAAATTTGTCTAAATTTTAAATAAATATTAAAATAGAATAAACTTTTAAATTAAAAATTATTCTT